>NC_052067.1:171370445-171605445 GCF_015852505.1 Tachyglossus aculeatus
AGAAGCTGCTCGTTTTTCACACCACTCACGCTTAGAGCAGTGCTTTGCACATAATAAGCGCTTAATAAATGCCATTATTCTTATTATTATTATTATTATTATTATGCAAGGACTTAGTTGACACAAAACACGGCTAACTTCTCTTCACCGGCACGCTCCGAAAACAAGACGCTGCACGTTTTTCACAACATTCACGCTTAGAACAGTGCTTTGCACATAATAAGCACTTAATAAATGCCATTATTATTATTATTATTATTATTATTATTATTATTATTATTATTATTATTATTATTATTATGCAAGGACTTAGTTGACACAAAACACGGCTAACTTCTCTTCACCGGCATGCTCCGAAAACGAGAAGCTGCACGTTTTTCACAGCACTCACGCACCCGCTCAAAACACTGGCCAAGACAGCGGAGCCCGGAATCCCAATGTGCGCCATTTGGGAAAACCCAAGAGAGGGAAAAAGGACAGAAAGCAATCAATCAATCAATCGATCGTATTTATTGAGCGCTTACTGTGTGCAGAGCACTGTACTAAGCGCCCAGGGGGGCTGAACACACGCTTTGGGGGGGGTCTTAGTCGAAATGCTGCAAAGCCGAAAATACCCGGGAGGGAACGAGAGGATTCCCAAATGGGCTGGAAGATCCTCCCCTTGTAATAATAATAATAAAAATGGCATTTGTTAAGCGCTTACTATGTGCCAAGCACTGTTCTAAGCGCTGGGGAGGATACAAGGTGATCGGGTTGTCCCACGGGGGGCTCCGAGTCTTCATCCCCATTTTCCAGATGAGGGAACTGAGGCCCAGAGAAGTGAAGTGACTTGCCCAAAGTCACACAGCTGACTAGTGGCGGAGCTGGGATTAGAACCCATGACCTCTGACTTCCAAGCCTGGGCTCTTTATTAATAATAATAATAATAATGGCATTTATGAAGCGCTTACTATGTGCGAAGCACTGTTCTAAGCGCTGGGGAGGTTGCAAGGTGATCAGGTTGTCCCATGGGGGGCTCACAGTCTTAATCCCCATTTTACAGATGAGAGAACTGAGGCCCAGAGAAGTTAAGTGATTTGCCCAAAGTCACCCAGCTGACCAGTGGCAGAGCCGGGATTAATAATAATAATAATAATGGCACATATTAAGCACTTACTATGTGCCAAGCACTGTTCTAAGCGCTGAGGAGGTTACAAGGTAATCAGGTTGCCCCACGGGGGGCTCACCGTCTTAATCCCCGTTTTACAGATAACTGAGGCCCAGAGAAGTGAAGTGACTTGCCCAAAGTCACCCAGCTGCCAATTGGCAGAGCCGGGATTTGAACCCACGACCTCTGACTCCAAAGCCCGGGCTCTTTCCACTGAGCCACGCTGCTTCTAGGGCTCCCAGTCTTAATCCCCATTTTCCAGACGAGGGAACTGAGGCCCAGAGAAGTGAAGTGACTTGCCCAAAGTCCCCCAGCTGACCAGTGGCGGAGCCGGGATTAGAACCCAGGACCCCTGGCTCCCAAACCCGGGCTCTTCCCCCTTCTAGACTGTGAGCCCGCTGTTGGGTCGGGACCGTCTCTAGATGTTGCCCACTTGGACTTCCCGAGCGCTTAGTCCAGTGCTCTGCACATAGTAAGCGCTCAATAAATACGACTGAATGAATCAATGAATGAATGAATGAATGAATGAATGAGCTACACTGCTTCTCAGGGACCTCGCAGGGAGGGAATGTGTCATCATCACTTGTATTTATTGAGCGCTTACTGTGTGCAGAGCACTGTACTAAGCGCTTAAGTGCTGTGTGCAGTGTCGGCTTATCGTCCTCTCGAACTCTCCCAAGCGCTTAGTACAGCGCTCAGCACACAGTGAGCGCTCAGTAAATACGACTGCCAAGGTATCCTACTCCCCCCTTTAGGGTTTTGCAGCCGAGAAGACCTCCCGCCGGGCACGCCATGCTTCGCTACCTTTCTTTTTCTGCTTGGACGATGATCTGAAGAAGAAGAATCCTTCGGTCCCTGATGAGGGAAGGGATAATAATAATAATAATAATAATAATAATAATAATAATAATAATAGCATTTATTAAGCGCTTACTAGGTGCCAACCACTGTTCTAAGAACTGGGGAGGCTACAAGGTGATCAGGTTGTTCCCCGGGGGGCTCACGGTCTTCATCCCCATTTGGCAGATGAGGAAACTGAGGCTCGGAGAAGTGAAGCGGCTTGCCCAAGGTCACACAGCTGACAAGTGCAGCGTGGCTCAGCGGAAAGAGCCCGGGCTTTGGAGTCAGAGGTCACGGGTTCAAATCCCGGCTCCGCCAACTGTCAGCTGTGTGACTTTGGGCAAGTCACTTCACTTCTCCGGGCCTCAGTTCCCTCATCTGGAAAATGGGGATTAAGATTGTGATCCCCATGTGGGACAATCTGATCACCTTGTATCCCCCCCCCCCCCAGCGCTAAGAACAGTGCTTTGCACATAGTAAGCGCTTAACAAACACCATCAAAAAAAAAGTGGCGGAGGCGGGATTCGAACCCACGACCTGGGACGCCCAAGCCCGGGCTCCTGCTACTAAGCCACGCCGCCCCAAAGACCGAGAGCCTGTTGTTGGAAAGAGACTGTCTTTAGCTGTTGGTGAATTGGATTTCCCAAGCGCTTAGTACAGTGCTCTGCACACAGGAAGCGCTCAATAAATACAATTGAGCGAATGAATGAATGAGAAGCAGCGCGGCTCAGTGGAAAGAGCGCGGGCTTTGGAGTCAGAAGTCATGGGTTCAAATCCCCGCTACACCACTTTTCAGCTGGGTGACTTTGGGCAAGTCACTTCACTTCTCTGGGCCTCGGTTCCCTCATCTGGAAAATGGGGATGAAGACTGGGAGCCCCCCGTGGGACAACCTGATCACCTTGTATCCCCCCGACCGCTTAGAACAGTCCTTGGCACATAGTAAGTGCTTAACAAATGCCATTATTATTATTATTATTATTATTACTGCATTTGGAGAGCTCTAATGCTTGGTTATTTACTGAGCACTTACTGCATTCAGTGCACTCTAATGCGTGGGTATTTATTGAGCACTGATCACCTTGCAATAATAATGATAATAATAATAATGATGGAATTTATTAAGCACTTACTATGTGCCAAGCACTGTTCTAAGCGCTGGGGAAGTTACAATGTGATCAGGTTGTCCCACGAGGGGCTCACAGTCTTCATCCCCATTTTCCAGATGAGGGAACTGAGGCCCAGAGAAGTGAAGTGACTTAATGATAATAATAATAATAATAATAAATAATAATAATAATAACGATGGCATGTATTAAGAGCTTACTATGTGCCAAGCACTGTTCTAAGTGCTGGGGAGGTTACAAGGTGATCAGGTTGTCCCACATGGGGCTCACAGTCTTCATCCCCATTTTACAGATGAGGTCACTGAGGCCCAGAGAATAATAATAATGATGGCATTTATTCAGCGCTTACTATGTGCAAAGCACTGTTCTAAGTTACAAGGTGATCAGGTTGTCCCACTGGGGTATAATAATAATAATGATGGAATTTACTAAGTGCTTACTATGTGCAAAGCACTGTTCTAAGCGCCGGGGAAGTTACAAGGTGATCAGGTTGTCCCACGGGGGGCTCCCGGTCTTCATCCCCATTTTCCAGATGAGGGAACTGAGGCCCAGAGAAGTGAAATGACTTAATAAGAATAATAATAATGGCATTTATTAAGCGCTTACTATGCGCAAAGCACTGTTCCAAGCGCCGGGAAAGTTACAAGGTGATCAGTTTGTCCCACGGGAGGCTCCCAGTCTTCATCCCCATTTTCCAGATGAGGGTATTGAGGCCCAGAGAAGTGAAGTGACTTAATAATAATAATAATAATGGCACTTATTAAGCGCTTACTATGCGCAAAGCACTGTTCCAAGCATCAGGGAAGTTACAAGGTGATCAGGTTGTCCCACGGGGGCCTCCCGGTCTTCACCCCCATTTTCCAGATGAGGAAACTGAGGCCCAGAGAAGTGAAGTGACTTAATAATAATAATACTAATAATAATGGCATTTATTAAGCGCTTACTATGTGCAAAGCACTGTTCCAAGCGCCGGGGAAGTTACAAGGTGATCAGGCTGTCCCACGGGGGGGCTCCCGATCTTCACTCCCCATTTTCCAGATGAGGGAACTGAGGCCCAGAGAAGCGACTTGCCCAGAGTCCCCCAGCTGACGAGTGGCGGAGCCGGGATTTGAACCCGCGACCTCCGGCTCCCGAGCCCGGGCTCTTTCCACTGAGCCACGCTGCTTCTCTAGCCACGCTGCTTCGCTCCGCCCCGGCGCTTAGAACAGTGCTTGGCGCATGGGACGCGCTTAATTAATAATAATGGCATTTGTTAATAATAAATAAATGAATGAATGAATGAATAAATAAATAAATAAATGAATAAATAAATAAATAAATGAATGAATAAATAAATAAAGGAATAAATAAAGGAATGAATAAATAAATAAATAAATAAATAAATAAAGGAATGAATAAAGGAATAAATAAATAAATAAAGGAATAAATAAAGGAATAAATAAATAAATAAATAAATAAATAAATAAATAAAGGAATAAATAAAGGAATAAAGGAATAAATAAAGGAATAAATAAATAAATGCCATCATTATTATTATGAATGAGCATCCCCCTCCCTCCCTAAGGCCTCCACCCCACCACAAAGACCCCTGTCCACCCCCTTCCCTCCCAAAGACCTCACGCCCCGCTCACCTCCTCTTCCCCCCCAACAGACCCCCCTACCCGCCCCTCCAAGTGCAGAATCGCTTCGGTTATTTTCATTTATTCATTCAATCGTATTTCTTGAGCGCTTCCTGTGTGCGGAGCACTGTACTAAGCGCTTGGGAAGTAGAAATGGGCAACAGATAGAGACAGTCCCCACCCCGCGACGGGCTCGCGGTCTAGAAGGGGGGGACAGTCGACAAAACAATACCTCCTTACCTCCTTCCCCTCCCCACCGCACCTGTATATATGTATATATACATATATATAATATATATGTAAATGTGCCATATATGCAATATATGTAAATATATCTTATAAATGCATATTAAATGTTATATAATTAAACATATAATATATGATTAAATATATTATACATGCATATATGTAAATATATTATATGCATATATTTAAATATATATTATATATGCATATATATGTTAGTATATTATATACACACCCATGTAATATATATGTAAATATAGATTATATATGTGTGCATATATTTTATATATAATATATATTCTCTTATGTATTAAGAGAAGCAGTGTGGCTCAGTGGAAGGAGCCCGGGCTTTGGAGTCGGAGGTCATGGGTTCAAATCCCGGCTCCACCAACTGTCAGCTGTGTGACTTTGGGCAAGTCATTTCACTTCCCTGGGCCTCAGTTCCCTCATCTGGAAAATGGGGATGAAGACTGGGAGCCCCCCACCATGGGACAACCTGATCACCTTGTAACCTCCCCAGTGCTTAGTATAGTGCTTTGCGTATAGTATGTGCTTAATAAATGACATTATTATTATTATTTATGTTTGTACATATTTATTACTCTGTTTTATTTGTACATATTTACTATTCTATTTATTTTATTTTGTTAATATGTTTTGTTTAGTTGTGTGTCGCCCCGTTCTAGACTGTGAGCCCGCTGTTGGGTAGGGACCATCTCTAGATGTTGCCGACTTGGACTTCCCAAGCGCTTAGTACGGTGCTCTGCACACAGTAAGCGCTCAATAAATACGACTGAATGAATGAATGAATTTACTTATTTTACTTGTACATATTTATTTTATTTGGTTAATATGTTTTGTTTTGTCATCTGTCTCCCCCTTGTAGACTGTGAGCCCGCTGTCGGTTAGGGACCGTCTCCAGATGTTGCTGACTTGTACTTCCCAAATGCTTAGTCCAGTGCTCTGCACACAGTAAGTGCTCAATAAATACGATTGAATGAATGAATGAATTTATTTTACTTGTACGTATTTATTCTATTTATTTTATTTCGCTAATATGCTTTCTTGTCTGTCTCCCCCTTCTAGACTGTGAGCCCGTTGTCGGGTAGGGACCGTCTCTATATGTTGCCAACTTGTACTTCCCCAGCGCTTAGTCCAGTGCTCTGCACACAGTAAGCGCTCAATAAATATGACTGACTGACTGAATTTATTTATTTTACTTGTACATATTTATTCTATTTATTTTATTTTGTTAATATGTTTTGTTTTGTTGTCTGTCTCCCCCTTCTAGACTGTGAGCCCGCTGTTGGGTAGGGACCGTCTCTAGATGTTGTCAACTTGACCTTCCCAAGCGCTTAGTCCAGGGCTCTGCACACAGTAAGTGCTCAATAAATATGACTGAATGAATGAATGAATTTATTTATTTTACTTGTACATATTTATTCTATTTATTTTATTTTGTTAATGTGTTTTGTTTTATCGTCTGTCTCCCCCTTCTAGACTGTGAGCCCGCTGTTGGGTAGGGACTGTCTCTAGATGTTGCCAACTTGGACTTCCCCAGCGCTTAGTCCAGTGCTCTGCACACAGTAAGCGCTCAATAAATACGATTGAATGAAGTAGACATTGGAGCAGTCGCCTCTGTGACCCCCTTCTGCTTCCCCCAACTAACGGGGTCGTTCACGGGCCCACAGCCAAACCCTTCACTCGATCACACACTCGTCTACTGTCTCGTGGCTCAGTGGAAAGAGCCCGGGCTTGGGAGTCAAAGGTCGTGGGTTCGAATCCCGCCTCTGCCGCCTGTCTGCTGGGTGACCTTGGGCAAGTCACTTCAATTCTCTGGGCCTCAGTTCCCTCATCTGGAAAAGGGGGATTGAGACTGTGAGACCCTCGTGGGACAACCTGATCACCTTGTATCCCCCTTCCAGCACTTAAAACAGTGCTCCGCACATAGTAAGTGCTTAACAAATGCCATCATTATTATCATTATTATTATTATTATTACCTCATCTGTAAAATGGGGATTCAGACTGTGAGCCCCTCGTGGGACAACCTGGTCACCTTGTATTCCCCCCTCCAGCACTTAGAACAGTGCTCCGCATATAGTAAGCGTTTAACGAATGCCATCATTATTATCATTATCATTATTATTAACTCATCTGTAAAATGGGGATTCAGACTGTGAGCCCCACGTGGGATAACCTGATCACCTTGTATCCCCCTTCCAGCACTTAGAACAGTGCTCTACACATAGTAAGCGCTTAACAAATGCCATCATTATCAGTATTATCATTATTATTACTACCTCATCTGTAAAATGGGGATTCAGACTGTGAGCCCCTCGTGGGACAACCTGGTCACCTTGTATTCCCCCCTCCAGCACTTAGAACAGTGCTCCGCACATAGTAAGCGCTTAACAAATGCCATCATTATTATCATTATTATTATTACCTCATCTGTAAAATGGGGATTCAGACTGTGAGCCCCCCGTGGGACAACCTGATCACCTTGTATTCCCCCCTCCAGCACTTAGAACAGTGCTCCGCACATAGTAAGAGCTTAACAAATACCATCATTATTATTATTATTATTATTATTATTATTATTATTATTATTACTTCATCTGTAAAATGGGGATTCAGACTGTGAGCCCCTCGTGGGACAACCTGATCACCTTGTATTCCCCTTCCAGCACTTAGAACAGTGCTCCGCACACAGTAAGCACTTAACAAATGCCATCATTATTATCATGATTATTATTAGTATTATTACCTCATCTGTAAAATGGGGATTAAGATTGTGAGTCTCACATGGGACAACCTGATCACCTTGTATCCCTTCCCCAGCACTTAGAACAGTGCTTCGCACATAGTAAGCGGTAACAAATGCCATCATTATTATCATAATTATTATTATTAATCCCGGCTCTGCCACTTGTCAGCTGTGTGACCTTGGGCAAGTCGCTTCACTTCTCCGGGCCTCAGTGACCTCATCTGTAAAATGGGGATGAAGACTGTGAGCCCCCCACCATGGGACAACCTGATCACCTTGTAATCTCCCCAGTGCTTAGAACAGTGCTTGCCACATAGTAAGCGCTTAGTACAGTGCTCTGCACATAGTAAGCGCTCAATAAATACGATTGATTGATAGTAAGCGCTTAACAAATACCATCATTATTATAATCATTATTATTAATCCCAGCTCTGCCACTTATCAGCTGTGTGACTTAGGGCAAGTCACTTCACTTCTCTGGGCCTCAGTGACCCCGGTGTAGGGGAGGGACCGCCTCTACATGTTGCCAACTTGTAGTAATGATGGCATTTGTTTTGCGCTTACTATGTGCAAAGCACTGTTCTAAGCGCTGGGAAGGCTACAAGGTGATCAGGTTGTCCCACGGGGGGCTCACAGTCTTAATCCCCATTTTACAGATGAGGGAACTGAGGCCCAGAGAAGTGACGTGACTTGCCCAAAGTCGCACAGCTGACAAGTGGCGGAGCCGGGATTTGAACCCACGACCTCTGACTCCCAAGCCCGGGCTCTTCCCACTGAGCGATGCTTCCCAAGCGCTTAGTCCAGTGCTCAGCACACAGTAAGCGCTCAATAAATATAATTGAATGAACGAATGAATAAAATGGGGGTGCAGACTGTGAGCCCCACGGGGGACAACCTAATTACCATGTATCTCCCCCGGCGCTTAGAACAGTGCTTGGCACATAGTAAGCGCTTAACAAATATCATCATTATCATCAAAGTTGCGGGTTCTGTGGGATACGTTAGCATGTAATCGATCCATCGTATTTATTGAGCGCTTACTGTGTGCAGAGCACTGGACTAAGCGCTTGGGAAGTACAAGGTGGCAAAACATGCAACACGTAAGACACACGTGTGTGGGCAGGACGGGTGAGCTGTGAGACACGTGTCATCTCTAGCCTGCGAGCCCACTGTTGGGACTGTCTCTATGTGTTGCCAACTTGGGCTTCCCAAGTGCTCAGTACAGTGCTCTGCATGCCGTAAGCGCTCAATAAATACGACTGAATGAATACTTAGAGAAGCAGCGTGGCTCAGTGGAAAGAGCCCGGGCTCTGGAGTCAGAGGTCATGGGTTCAAATCCCGGCTCCGCCAACTGTCAGCTGGGTGACTTTGGGCAAGTCGCTTCACTTCTCTGGGCCTCAGTTCCCTCTTCTGGAAAATGGGGATGAAGACTGGGAGCCCCCCGTGGGACAACCTGATCACCTTGTAACCTCGCCAGCGCTTAGAACGGTGCTTTGCACATAGTAAGCGCTTAACAAATACCATCGTCATTATTATTATATAACGAACGCATTCCCTGCCCACCATGGAAATGATGGCATTTGTTAAGTGCTTATGATAATAATATCTTTCTAGAGAAGCAGCGTGGCTCAGGGGAAAAGAGCCTGGGCTTTGGAGTCAGAGGTCATGGGTTCAAATCCCAGCTCCGCCAACTGTCAGCTGGGTGACTTTGGGCAGGTCGCTTCACTTCTCTGGGCCTCAGTTCCCTCGTCTGGAAAATGGGGATGAAGACTGTGAGCCCCCCGTGGGACAACCTGATTACCTTGTATCTACCCCAGTGCTTAGAACAGGGCTTTGCACATAGTAAGCGCTTAACAAATACCAACATTATTATTATTATTATTATTTGGGCAAGTCGCTTCACTTCTCTGGGCCTCAGCGACCTCGTCTGGAAAATGGGGATGAAGACTGGGAGCCCCCCGTGGGACAACCTGATCACCTTGTAACCTCACCAGCGCTTAGAACAGTGCTTTGCACATAGTAAGCGCTTAACAAACCCCATCATCATTATTATTATATAACAAACGCATTCCCTGCCCACCATGGAAATGATGGCATTTGTTAAGTGCTTATGATAATAATATCTTTCTAGAGAAGCAGCGTGGCTCAGGGGAAAAGAGCCCGGGCTTTGGAGTCAGAGGTCATGGGTTCAAATCCCAGCTCCGCCAACTGTCAGCTGGGTGACTTTGGGCAGGTCGCTTCACTTCTCTGGGCCTCAGTTCCCTCGTCTGTAAAATGGGGATGAAGACTGTGAGCCCCACGTGGGACAACCTGATTACCTTGTATCTACCCCAGTGCTTAGAACAGTGCTTTGCACATAGTAAGCGCTTAACAAATACCAACATTATTATTATTATTTGGGCAAGTCGCTTCACTTCTCTGGGCCTCAGTTCCCTCGTCTGGAAAATGGGGATGAAGACTGGGAGCCCCACGTGGGACAACCTGATCACCTTGTATCTACCCCAGTGCTTAGAACGGTGCTTTGCACATAGTAAGCACTTAATAAATGCCATTATTATTATTATTATTATTATTATTATTAACACCAAGTGGACCCTGTGGGACGCTACACACATGCACACACGCGTGGGACGGAGCGTGTCCGGGGGGGGACGTGGGGGGCCGTACCGTACAGGGCCTTGGCACTGGACTGAGCGTTGGACCCTCCATCCGGCGGGGGATACGATGGCCAGCCGTAGCCGCTGAAAGAAAGAAACAAAAAAAACCCCAGCCCCGCGTTACTTACTCATTTACTTATAATAATGACGGCGTTTATTAAGCACTTACTATGTGCCGAGCACTGTGCTAAGCGCTGGGGAGGTGACAAGGTGACAAGTCTTTTAGACTGTGAGCCCACTGCTGGGTAGGGACCGTCTCTAGATGTTGCCAACTTGGACTTCCCAAGCGCTTAGTCCACTGCTCTGCACACAGTAAGCACTCAATAAATACGATTGATTGATCGAGATGAGGGAACTGAGGCCCAGAGAATAATAATAATAATAATGATGGCATTTATTCATTCATTCATTCATTCAATTGTATTTATTGAGCGCTTACTGTGTGCAGAGCACTGGACTAGTAATAAAAGTACTGTACTATACTGTAATAATAATAATAATAATAATAATGGCATTTATAATAATAATAATAATAATAATGGCATTTATTAAGCGCTTACTATGTGCCGAGCACTGTGCTAAGTGCTGGGGAGGTGACAAGGTGACAAGTCTTTTAGACTGTGAGCCCACTGCTGGGTAGGGACCGTCTCTAGATGTTGCCAACTTGGACTTCCCAAGTGCTTAGTACAGTGCTCTGCACACGGTAGGCGCTCAATAAATACGATTGATTGATCGATTGATTCAGATGAGGGAACTGAGGCCCAGAGAAGAATAATAATAATAATGATGGCATTTATTCATTCATTCATTCATTCAATTGCATTTATTGAGCGCTTACTGTGTGCAGAGCACTGGACTAGTAATAATAGTACTGTACTGTACTGTAATAATAATAATAATAATGGCATTTATAATAATAATAATAATGGCATTTATTAAGCGCTTACTATGTGCCAAGCACTGTGCTAAGCACTGGGGAGGTGACAAGGTGACAAGTCTTTTAGACTGTGAGCCCACTGCTGGGTAGGGACCGTCTCTAGATGTTGCCAACTTGGACTTCCCAAGCGCTTAGTACAGTGCTCTGCACACGGTAGGCGCTCAATAAATACGATTGATTGATTGATTGATTCAGATGAGGGAACTGAGGCCCAGAGAAGAAGAATAATCATAATGATGGCATTTATTCATTCATTCATTCATTCATTCAATTGTATTTATTGAGCGCTTACTGTGTGCAGAGCACTGGACTAGTAATAATAGAGCTGTACTGTACTGTAATAATAATAATAATAATGGCATTTATAATAATAATAATAATGGCATTTATTAAGCGCTTACTACGTGCCAAGCACTGTTCTAAGCGCTAGGGAGGTTACAAGGTGATCAGGTTGTCCCTCGCGGGGCTCACGGTCTTCATCCCCGTTTTTCAGAGGGACCATCTCTATGTGTTGCCAACTTGGACTTCCCAAGCGCTTAGTACAGTGCTCTGCACACAGTGAGCGCTCAATAAATACGATTGATTGATCGATTGATTGATTCAGATGAGGGAACTGAGGCCCAGAGAATAATAATAATAATGATGGCATTTATTCATTCATTCATTCATTCAATTGTATTTATTGAGCGCTTACTGTGTGCAGAGCACTGGACTAGTAATAATAGTACTGTACTGTACTGTAATAATAATAATAATAATGGAATTTATAATAATAATAATAATAATGGTATTTATTAAGCGCTTACTATGTGCCAAGCACTGTGCTAAGCGCTAGGGAGGTGACAAGGTGATCAGGTTGGCCCACGGGGGGGCTCACAGTCTTCATCCCTGTTTTTCAGAGGGACTGTCTCTATGTGTTGCCAACTTGGCCTTCCCAAGCGCTCAGTACAGTGCTCTGCACACAGTAAGTGCTCAATAAATACGATTGATTGATCGATTGATTGATTCAGATGAGGGAACTGAGGCCCAGAGAATAATAATAATAATGATGGCATTTATTCATTCATTCATTCATTCAATTGTATTTATTGAGCGCTTACTGTGTGCAGAGCAATGGACTAGTAATAATAGTACTGTACTGTACTGTAATAATAATGATAATAATGGCATTTATAAAAATAATAATAATAATAATGATGGCATTTATTAAGCGCTTACTATGTGCAAAGCACTGTTCTAAGCGCTGGGGAGGTTACAAGGTGATCAGGTTGTCCCTCGTGGGGCTCCCAGTCTTCATCCCCATTTTCCAGATGAGGTAACTGAGGCCCAGAGAAGTGAGGTGACTTGCCCAAAGTTACACAGCTGACAACTGGCAGAGCCGGGATTCGAACCCATGACTGCTGACTCCAAAGCCCGGGCTCTTTCCACTGAGCCATGCAGCTTCTCCAAGTGCATTTATTAAGTGCTTACTATGTGCCAAGCACTGTTCTAAGCACTGAGGGGGAAGCGCTTAGTACAGTGCTCTACTAAGTGTACTAAGTGCTCAGTTCCCTCATCTAGAAAATGAGGGTGAAGACTGTGAGCCCCCCGTGGGGCAACCTGATCACCTTGTAACCTCCCCAGCGCTTAGAACAGTGCTTTGCACATAGTAAGTGCTTAATAAATGCTATTATTATTATTATTATTATTATTATTCTCTGGGCCTCAGTTTCCTCATCTGGAAAATGGGGATTAAGACTGTGAGCCCCCCATGGGACAACCTGATCATCTTGTAACCTCCCCAGTGCTTAGAACAGTGCTTTGCACATAGTAAGCGCTCAACAAATGCTATCATCATCAACACCATTTAATTGTATTTATTTAGCGCTTACTATGTGCAGAGCACTGTACTAAGCGCTGGGGAAGTTACAAGGTGATCAGGTTGTCCCACGGGGGGCTCATAGTCTTAATCCCCATTTTACAGGTGAGGGAACTGAGGCCCAGAGAAGTGAAGCGACTTGTCCAAAGTCCCACAGCTGACAGTTGGCAGAGCCGGGATTTGAACCCATGACCTCTGACTCCAAAACCTGTGCTTTTCCCACTGAGCCACGCTGCTTCTCTGTGCCTCAGTGACCTCTTCTGTAAAATGGGGATGAAGACTGTGAGCCCCCCGTGGGACAACCTGATCACCTTGTCACCTCCCCGGCGCTCAGAACAGTGCTTTGCACATAGTAAGCGCTTAATAAATGCCATCATCATTATTATTATTAACAAATTCCATAAAAAAGACTGTGAGCCCACTGTTGGGTAGGGACCGTCTCTATATGTTGTCGACTTGGACTTCCCAAGCGCTTAGTCCAGTGCTCTGCACACAGTAAGCGCTCAATAGATACGACTAAATGATTAAAAAGGGGGGGATTTCCGATAAAAACTTGGACCCCAGGCCTCTTCCCACTGAGGGAAGGCCGAAGGTCATCTCTGCCCCGGGCGAGCGGAAACTTCCCCTGGCAACACTCCCGGTCCCAGCAGACCGATCCCCGGGTGGCTGGGGGTCCCGGGTTCGAGTCCTGCGCTGCCGGTTGGGCCCGAGCAACTTGCTGAAGACCCCTTTCCGTCTCCGAGCCACGATCCGGCCGACTCCTTTAGACTGTGAGCCCACTGTTGGGTAGGGACCGTCTCTATATGTTGCCAACTTGGACTTCCCAAGCGCTTAGTACAGTGCTCTGCACACAGTAAGCGCTCAATAAATACGATTGATTGATTGATTGATTGATTGAGTGATTGACTCCGGCCTTCTAGCCTGTGAGCCCGCTGTCGGGTAGGGACTGTCTCTATATGTTGCCAACTTGGACTTCCCAAGCGCTTAGTACAGTGCCCTGCACACAGTAAGCGCTCAATAAATACGATTGACTGATTGATTGATTGATTGATTGACTCCGGCCTTCTAGCCTGTGAGCCCGCTGTCGGGTAGGGACCGTCTCTATATGTTGCCAACTTGGACTTCCCAAGCGCTTAGTACAGTGCCCTGCACACAGTAAGCGCTCAATAAATACGATTGACTGATTGATTGATTGATTGATTGACTCCGGCCTTTTAGACTGTGAGCCCGCTGTCGGGTAGGGACCGTCTCTAGATGTTGCCAACTTGGACTTCCCAAGCGCTCAGTACAGTGCTCTGCACACAGTAAGCGCTCAATAAATACGATTGACTGATTGATCGATTGATTGATTGATTGACTCCGGCCTTTTAGACTGTGAGCCCGCTATCGGGTAGGGACCGTCTCTCGATGTTGCCCACTTGGACTTCCCAAGCGCTTAGTCCAGTGCTCTGCACACAGTAAGCGCTCAATAAATACGATTGATTGATTGATTGATTGATTGATTGACTCACTTCATCTGGGCCTGGTGGTGGTCGGAGCCTCCGGGCGGGGAGTTGGTCACGACGCCTTTCATCTTGAGTCTCTCGGCCTCGGGGCCCGCTCCTGTGGCACAAGACACGCGCGCGGGGGGGAAAATAAACGCTTAATAATAATAATAATAATAATAATGACATTTTTAGACTGTGAGCCCACTGTTGGGTAGGGACTGTCTCTAGATGTTGCCAATTTGTACTTCCCAAGCGCTTAGTACACTGCTCTGCACACAGTAAGCGCTCAATAAATACGATTGATGATGATGTGCAAAGCACTATTCTAAGGGCTGGGGGGGGATACAAGGTGATCAGGTTGTCCCTCGTGGGGCTCCCAGTCTTCATCCCCATTTTACAGATGAGGTAACTGAGGCCCAGAAAATAATAATAATAATAATAATAACAATAATAATAATGGCATTTATTCATTCATTCATTCAATTGTATTTCTTGAGCGCTTACTGTGTGCAGAGCACTGGACTAGTAATTCATTCATTCATTCAATTGTATTTATTGAGCGCTTACTGTGTGCAGAGCACTGTACTAAGCGCTTGGGAAGGACAAGTTGGTAATAATAGTACTGTACTGTAATAATAATAATAATGGCATTTATTGAGCACTTACTATGTGCAAAGCACTATTCTAAGACTTGGGGGGATACAAGGTGATCAGGTTGTCCCTCGTGGGGCTCCCAGTCTTCATCCCCATTTTACAGATGAGGTCACTGAGGCCCAGAAAATAATAATAATAATAATAATAATAATAATAATAATAATAATAATGGCATTTATTCATTCAATTGTATTTATTGAGCGCTTACTGTGTGCAGAGCACTAGACTAGTAATAGTAGTACTGTACTGTAATAATAATAACGGCATTTATTAAGCGCTTTTTATGTGCAAAGCACTATTCTAAGCGCTGGGGCGGATACAAGGTGATCAGGTTGTCCCTCATGGGGCTCCCAGTCTTTATCCCCATTTTACAGATGAGGTCACCGAGGCCTAGAAAATAATAATAATAATAATGGCATTTATTCATTCATTCATTCAATTGTATTTATTGAGCGCTTACTGTGTGCAGAACACTGAACTAGTAATAATCGTACTGTACTGTAATAATAATAATAATAATAACAATAGCGGCATTTATTAAGCGCTATGTGCAAAGCACTGTTCGAAGCGCTGGGGAGGTTACAAGGTGATCAGGTTGTCCCACGGCGGGCTCACAGTCTTCATCCCCATTTTACAGATGAGGTCACTGAGGCCTAGAAAATAATAATAATAATAATGGCATCTATTCATTCATTCATTCAATTGTATTTATTGAGCGCTTACTGTGTGCAGAACACTGGACTAGTAATAATAGTACTGTACTGTAATAATAATAATAATAATAATAACAATAACAGCATTTATTAAGTGCTATGTGCAAAGCACTGTTCGAAGCGCTGGGGAGGTTACAAGGTGATCAGGTTGTCCCACGGGGGGCTCACAGTCTTCATCCCCATTTTACAGATGAGGTCACTGAGGCCCAGAAAATAATAATAATAATGGCATTCATTCATTCAGTTGTATTTATTGAGCGCTTACTGTGTGCAGAGCACTGGACTAGCAACATATGGAGACGGTCCCTACCCAACAGCAGGCTCACAGTCTAGAAATGCCATTAAAAAATAATAAATGCCATTTTTTTTTAAAAAAAAGGGACACACACACAGCACACACTCGTGTCTCTGACAGTTCTCCTTAGGGATAACATTCTTGCAAATAATTCACTGAATTGTATTTATTCATTCATTCATTCATTCAATCGTATTTATTGAGCGCTTACTGTGTGCAGAGCACTGTACTAAGCGCTTGGGAAGTCCAAGTTGGCAACATATAGAGACGGTCCCTACCCAACAGCAGGCTCACAGTCTAGAAATGCCGTTGAAAAATAATAAATGCCATTTTAAAATAGAAAAAGGGACACACACACACACACACACACACACACACACACAGCATACATTCGTGTCCCCGACAGTCCTCCTTAGGGACAACATTCTTGCAAATAATACATTCAACTGTATTTATTCATTCATTCGATTGATTGATTGATTCATTCACTCTTTCAATTGCATTTATTCATTCATTCATTGAATTGCATTTACTGAGCGCTTACTGTGTGCAGAGCACTGTACTAAGCGCTTGGGAAGTCCAAGTTGGCAACATATAGAGATGGTCCCTACGCAACAGCAAGCTCACAGTCTCGAAATGCCCTTAAAATATAATAAATGCCACTTAAAAAAAAAGGGACACACACACACACACACACACACAGCATAAACTCGTGTCCCCGACGGTCTTCCTTAGGGATAACATTCTTGCAAATAATTCATTCAATTGTATTTATTCATTCATTCAATTGTATTTATTCATTCATTCAATTGTATTTATTGAGCGTTTACTGTGTGCAGAGCACTGTACTAAGCGCTTGGAAAGTACAAGTCAGCAACATATAGAGATGGTCCCTACCCAACAGTGGGCTCACAGTCTAGAAATAATAATAATAATTAATAATAATAATGGCATTTGCTAAGCGCTTACTATGTGCAAAGCACTGTTCTAAGAGCTGGTGGGGGGATACAAGGTGATCAAGCTGTCCCACGGGGGGCTCCCAGTCTTCATCCCCATTTGACAGATGAGGGAACTGAGGCCCGGAGAAGTGAAGTGGCTCGCCCAAGGTCACACAGCAGACGTTTGGCGGAGCCAGGATTCGAACCCCTGACCTCTGACTCCAAAGCCCGGGCTCTTTCCCCTGAGCCACGCTGCTTCTAGACTGTAAGCCCACTGTTGGGTAGGGACCGTCTCTATATGTTGCCAACTTGTACTTCCCAAGCGCTTAGTCCAGTGTTCTGCACATAGTAATAATAATAATAATGGCATTTATTAAGCGCTTACTATGTGCAAAGCACTGTTCTAAGCGCTGGGGAGGTTACAAGGTGATCAGGTTGTCCCACGGGGGGCTCGCAGCCTTCATCCCCATTTTCCAGATGAGGGAACTGAGGCCCAGAGAAGTGAAGCGACTCGCCCAAAGTCACCCAGCTGACAAGTGGCGGAGCCGGGATTTGAACCCATGACCTCTGACTCCAAAGCCCGGGCTCTTTTCCACTGAGCCACGCCGCTTCTCTATAGCCACGCCGCTTCTCTAGAAGTGAAGTGCTCACCGCTTCTCTATAGCCACGCCGCTTCTCTAGAAGTGCTCAATAAATACGTAATATTATAAGTAAGTGCTCAATAAATACGACTGACTGATTGATTCTCTGCGTGTTTCTCTCTAAATGTTCTCGGCTGTTTTCTTGTTGTACTTTTTGTTTCTTTCCCATGGCCCTTTCCCGGCGCGGTCCAAGTGACCCTGGGGAAATCTTGGAGAGCGGCTGCTTCTCACCCATTTCCCAGGACCCGGGGCGCAGATGTCCGAAGGGCCGGTGGTGTGAAACAAAATTGAAATGAAATATGAAATGAAATGACATGAGATATGAAATGAAATTATCCGCGGAACGTCCTTGGATAATAGCACGGCGGCCTGAGAAGGGGCCCCAATGGGCAGCGCGGGCGGCGTCGCTCCCACCCCGGGCCGGAGGCGGGTGGGAGGGAGAGGGCAGGGGCCACTGGTGATGATGATGATGATAATAATGATGGCATTTATTAAGCGCTTACTATGTGCAAGGCCCTGTTCTAAGCGCTGGGGTGGTTACAAGGTGATCAAGTTGTCCCATGATGATGATGATGGCATTTATTAAGCGCTTACTATGTGCAACTGGTGGGTAGGGACCGTCTCTCTATGTTCATTCATTCAATCAGTCGCATTTATTGAGCGCTTACTGTGCGCGGAGCACTGGACTAAGCGCTTGGGAAGTCCAAGTCGGCCACATCTAGAGACGGTCCCTACCCGACAGCGGGCTCACAGTCTAGAAGGGTGAGGCAGATGACAAAACAAAATATGTTAACAAAATAAATAAATATGTCCAAGTACAATAAATTCATTCATTCGTTCAATCGTCTGTATTGAGCGCTTACTGTGTGCAGAGCACTGGACTAGGCACTTGGGAAGTCCAAGTTGGCAACATCTAGAGACGGGTCCCTACCCAACA
This sequence comes from Tachyglossus aculeatus, assembly GCF_015852505.1. Classification (NCBI taxonomy): domain Eukaryota; kingdom Metazoa; phylum Chordata; class Mammalia; order Monotremata; family Tachyglossidae; genus Tachyglossus; species Tachyglossus aculeatus. Next base: position 171,389,309 of record NC_052067.1, read on the forward strand.
GCGGGCTCACAGTCTAGAAGGGGGAGACAGACAACAAAACAAAATATATTAACAAAATAAAATGAATAGAATAAATATGTCCAAGTACAATAAATTCATTCATTCATTCAATCATATGTATTGAGCGTTTACTGTGTGCAGAGCACTGGACTAAGCGCTTGGGAAGTCCAAATCGGCAACATCTAGAGACGGTCCCTACCCAACAGTGGGCTCACAGTCTAGAAGGGGGAGACAGACATCAAAACAAAACATGTTAACAAAATAAAATAAACAGAATAAATACGTCCAAGTACAATAAATTCATTCATTCTTCAATTGTATTTATTGAGTGCTTACTGTGCACAGAGCACTGGACTAAGCGCTTGGGAAGTACAAATCGGCAACATCTAGAGACGGTCCCTACCCAACAGCGGGCTCACAGTCTAGAAGGGAGAGACAGACAAAAAAAACAAAACATATCAACAAAATAAAATAAATAGAAGAGTAAATATGTACAAATAGAGTAATAAATACATACAAACATATATACATATATACAGGTATACATATATACAAATACGTTGCCGACTTGTACTTCCCTAGCGCTTAAACCAGTGCTCTGCACACAGTAAGCGCTCAATAAACACCATTGAATGAATGAATGTAGGGACCGTCTCTATATGTTGCCGATTTGTACTCCCCGGGCGCTTAGTCCAGTGCTCTGCACACACTAAGCACTCAATAAATACAATTGAATGAACAGATGAATGTAGGGACTGTCTCCATATGTTGCCTATTTGTACTTCCCGGGCGCTTAGTCCAGTGCTCTGCACACAGTAAGCGCTCAATGAATATGATTGAAGGAAGGAAGGAAGGGACTCGCTGCCCCTTCATCTCGCCCCTGTCCTGCCTCTGGCCTGGAACGCCCTTCCTCCTCAAATAATAATAATGATGGCATTTATTAAGTGCTTACTATGTGCCAAACACAGTTCTAAGTGCTGGGGAGGTTACAAGGTGATCAGGTTGTCCCACGTGGGGCTCACAGTCTTCATCCCCATTTTCCAGATGAGGGAACTGAGGCCCAGAGGAGTGAACCCTCCGCTCCTCCACCACTAATCTCCTCACCGTACCTCGCTCTCGCCTGTCCCGCCATCGACCCCCGGCCCACGTCATCCCCCGGGCCCGGAATGCCCCCAATCCCTCTGCCCACCCGCCAAGCTAGCTCTCTTCCTCCCTTCAAGGCCCTGCTGAGAGCTCACCTCCTCCAGGAGGCCTTCCCAGACTGAGCCCCTTCTTTCCTCTCCCCCTCGTCCCCCTCTCCATCCCCCCGTCTTACCTCCTTCCCTTCCCCACAGCACCTGTATATATGGATATATGGTTGTACATATTTATTACTCTGTTTATTTATTTATTTAACGTGTACATTTCTATCCTATTTATTTTATTTTGTTGGTATGTTTGGTTCCGTTCTCTGTCTCCCCCTTTTAGACTGTGAGCCCACTGTTGGGTAGGGACTGTCTCTATGTGTTGCCAATTTGTACTTCCCAAGCGCTTAGTACAGTGCTCTGCACATAGTAAGCGCTCAATAAATACGATTGATTGATTGATTGATTGAAGTGACTTGCCCAAAGTCACACAGGTGACAGTTGGCAGAGCCGGGATTTGAACCCATGACCTCTGACTCCAAAGCCCGGGCTCTTTCCCCTGAGCCACGCTGCTTCTCAAATCCCACAGACAAATGATAAGAATAGTCCCCCGTGGGGCTCACAGTCTTCATCCCCTTTTTACAGAGAAGCCGCGTGGCTCAGTGGAAAGAGCCCGGGCTTTGAAGTCAGAGGTCATGGGTTCAAATCCCGGCTCCGCCACTTGTCAGCTGTGTGACTTTGGGCGAGTCACTTCACTTCTCTGGGCCTCAGTTACCTCATCTGTAAAGTGGGGATGAAGACTGTGAGCCCCACATGGGACACCTGATCACCTTGTAACCTCCCCAGAGCTTAGAACAGTGCTTGGCACACACTAAGCGCTTAATAAATGCCATCATTATTATTACAGAGGAGGAAACTGAGTCCCCAGAGAGGTGAAGTGACTTGCCCAAGGTCACACAGCGCCTACTACCTAGTACAGAGAAGCAGCGTGGCTCAGTGGAAAGAGCCCAGGCTTGGGAGTCAGAGGTCATGGGTTCTAATCCCGGCTTCGCCGCTTGTCAGCTGTGTGACCTTGGGCAAGTCCCTTCACTTCTCTGGGCCTCAGCTCCCTCATCTGGAAAATGGGGATGGAGACTGTGACCCCAAGGGGGACAACCTCATTCATTCATTCAATCAGATTTATTGAGTTCATTCATTCAATCATATTTATTCAATCAATCAATCGTATTTATTGAGCGCTTACTGTGTGCAGAGCACTGTACTAAGCGCTTGGGAAGTACAAACTGGTAACATATAGAGACGGTCCCTACCCAACAGCAGGCTCACAGCCTAGAAGGGGGAAACAGACGACAAAACGAAACCTATTAACAAAATAAAATATTTATGGGGCGCTTACTGTGTGCAGAGCACTGTACTAAGCGCTTGGGAAGTACAAGTTGGCAACCTGATCACCTTGTATCCCCCCCAGCGCTTAGAATAGTGCTTCACACATAGTAAGCGCTTAACAAATGCCATCGTTATTATTAAGGGCACATAGTGAGCACTCAACAAATACCATCGTTATTATTACTATTATTATTATTATTATTATTAAGAGGAGAAATACGAGAGAGGAAAGAAGGAAGGAGAGAAGAGACGGAAGGAGGGAAAAGGAGAATGTTGGAGCTGCCCAGCGATGTTTTGGTAGCTTGTGTTTTCCTGTCGCCTGCGCGTTGCCACGGCACAACGCTTTCGCCCCCAGAGAGAGAACTGCAAAAAAGCCTTTTATCACTTTCTCCGAGGGGAAACTTTCCTCCAAAACTGGGAAAAGGCCGCTTCTTTTCGGGAAAGGGGGGGATGGGGATGGGAAGGAGGACAGGGAATTGATGTTTTGAGAATGATGTCTTGATGTTTTGATGTCTTGAGATGAAGCTGTGCTCCTTTTTCTTTCCCTAGTGTTTCCATGACCTTAAAAGGAGGGAAAATATTTACTTCTTTTGGAATTCATTTAGGAGGGAATCCAAAATTCATTCATTCATTCATTCAATCGTATTTCTTGAGCGCTGACTGTGTGCAGAGCACTGGACTGTGTGCAGTGCCCTCGTCCCCCCTCCATCCCCCCCCATCTTACCTCCTTCCCTTCCCCACAGCACCTGTATATATGGATATATGCTTGTACAGATTTATTACTCTATTTATTTATATTTTACTTGTCCATATCTATTCTATTTATTTTATTTTGTTAATATGTTTGGTTTTGTTCTCTGTCTCCCCCTTCACGACTGTGAGCCCGCTGTTGGGTCGGGACCGTCTCTAGATGTTGCCAATTTGGACTTCCCAAGCGCTTAGTCCAGTGCTCTGCACACAGTAAGCGCTCAATAAATAAGATTGATGATGATGATGACTAAGCGCTTGGGAAGTCCAAGTCGGCAACGTATAGAGACGGTCCCGACCCGACAACGGGCTCACGGTCTAGAAGGGGGAGACGGGCAACAAAGCAAAACATGTGGACGGGTGTCAAGTCGTCGGAACAAATAGAAGTAAAGTTAGATGCACATCATTAGCAAAATAAATAGAATAGTAAATATGGACTAGTAAAATAAACAGAATAATCAATCTGTACAAACATATATACAGGTGCTGTGGGGAGGGGAAGGAGGGAGGGTGGAAGGGATCATCATCATCATCATCATCAATCGTATTTATTGAGCGCTTACTATGTGCAGAGCACTGTACTAAGCCCTTGGGAAGTACAAATTGGCAACATATAGAGACAGTCCCTACCCAACAGTGGGCTCACAGTCTAAAAGGGGGAGACAGAGAACAAAACCAAACGTACTAACAAAATAAAATAAATAGGATAGATATGGACAAGTAAAATTAATAAATACATAAATAGAGTAATAAATATGTACAACCATATATCCATATATACAGGTGCTGTGGGGAAGGGAAGGAGGTAAGATGGGGGGGATGGAGAGGGGGACGAGGGGGAGAGGAAGGAAGGGGCTCAGTCTGGGAAGGCCTCCTGGAGGAGGTGAAGGGATGGGGAGGAGAGGAAAAAGGGGGCTCAGTATGGGAATGCTATGATAACACCGACACTTGTTTACTTGTTTTGTTTTGTTGTGTGTCTCCCCCTTCTTGACTGTGAGCCCACTGTTGGGTAGGGACCGTCTCTAGATGTTGCCAACTTGGACTTCCCAAGCGCTTAGTACAGTGCTCTGCACACAGTAAGCGCTCAATAAATACGATCGATTGATCGATTGATTCTAATAATAATAACAACAATGATGGCATTTGTTAAGCACTTACTATGTGCCAAGCACTATTCTAAGCGCCGGGGTAGATACAAGGTCAGCAGGCTGTCCCCCCGTGGGGCTCACAGTCTTTATCCCCATTTTCCAGATGAGGGAACTGAGGCCCAGAGAAGTGGAAGTGACTTGCCCAGAGTCACACAGCTGACAACTGGCAGAACCGGGATTCATTCATTCATTCAATCATATTTATTCATTCATTCATTTGATCACATTTTTGAGCGCTTACTGTGGACAGAGCACTGGACTAAGCGCTTGGGAAGTTCAAGTTGGCAGGATATAGAGACAGTCCCTACCCAACAGTGGGCAATAATAATAATAATAATAATATTCATTCATTGTCATTCTTATTGAGCACTTACTGTGTGCAGAGCACTGGACTAAGCGCTTGGGAAGTACAAGTTGGCAACACATAGAGACAGTCCCTACCCAACAACGGGCTCACAGTCTAGAAGGGGGAGACAGACAACAAAACCAAACATATTCACAAAATAAAATAAGTAGAATAAATATGTACAAGTAAAATAAATAAGTAAATAGAGTAATAATTTATTGAGCGCTTACTGTGTGCAGAGCACTGTACTAAGCGCTTGGGAAGTCCAAGTCGGCAACAGATAGAGACGGTCCCTACCCAACAGCGGTTCACAATCTAGAAGGGGGATAATAACCGTTAATAATAACGATGGCATTTGTTAAGCGCTTACTATGTGTGAAGCACTGTTCTAAGCGCTGGGGGGGGAATACAAGGTGATGAGGTTGTCCCACGGGGGGCTCCCAGTCTTCATCCCCATTTGACAGAGGAGGGAACTCAGGCCCGGAGAAGTGAAGTGACTTGCCCAAGGTCACACAGCTGACAAGCGGCGGGGCCGGGATTAGAACCCACAACCTCTGACTCCCAATTCTGTTTTTTTTTTTTCCACTAAGCCACACCGCTAATAATTGTGATGTTTGTGAAGCGCTTACTATGTGCCAGGCACTGTACTAAGCACTGGGGTGGATACAAGCAGATGGGGTTGGACCCAATCCCTGCCCCAAGTGGGGCTCGCGGTCTTCATCCCCATTTTACAAATGAGGGAACTGAGGCCCAGAGAAGTGAAGTGACTTGCCCAAGGTCACCCGGCAGACAAGTGGCGGAGCCAGGATTAGAACCCACGACCTCTGACTCCCAAGCCTGGGCTCTTTCCGCTAAACCAGGATGCTTCTATTGTAATATAACAATAACAATAATAATAATAATGGCATTTATTAAGCGCTTACTAGGTGCAAAGCACTGTTCTAAGCGCTGGGGAAGTTACAAGGTGATCAGGTTGTCCCACGGGGGGCTCACGGTCTTCAACCCCATTTTCCAGATGAGGGAACTGAGGCCCAGAGAAGTGAAGTGACTTGCCCAAAGTCACACAGACGCCAGTTGGCGGAGCCGGGATTTGAACCCACGACCTCTGACTCCAAAGCCCGGGCTCTTTCCGCTAAACCAGGCTGCTTCTATTGTAATAGAATAATAACAATTTATTAAGCGCTTACTATGTGCCAAGCACTGTTCTAAGCACTGGGGGGGTTACAAGGTGATCAGGTTGTCCCACGGGGGGCTCACAGGCTTCATCCCCATTTTCCAGATGAGGGAACTGAGGCCCAGAGAAGTGAGGTGACTTGCCCAAAGTCACACAGCCGCCAGTTGGCGGAGCCGGGATTTGAACCCACGACCTCTGACTCCAAAGCCCGGGCTCTTTCCGCTGAGCCGCGCTGCTTCTCATTGTACTGTCCCAGGTGCTTAGTCCAGTGCTCTGCACACAGTGAGCGCTCAATAAATACGATTCAATGAGTAACTGAACGAACAGCCCGTTGTTGGGTAGGGACCGTCTCCAGATGTTGCCAACTTGTAACGATGGCATTTATTAAGCGCTTACTATGTGCAAAGCACTGTTCTAAGCACTAGGGAGGTTACAAGGTGATAAGGTCACACAGTCTTCATCCCCATTTTCCAGATGAGGGAACTGAGTCCCAGAGAAGTGAAGTGACTTGCCCAAAGTCACACAGCTAAGTGTGCCAAGCCCCGTTCTATTCCCGAGCGCTTAGTCCAGTGCTCTGCACACAGTGAGCGCTCAATAAATATGATTCAATGAGTAACTGAACCAACAGCCTGTTGTTGGATAAGGACCGTCTCTAGATGTTGCCAACTTGAACTTCCCGAGCGCTTAGTACAGTGCTCTGCACACAGTGAGCGCTCAATAAATACGATTCAATGAGTACCTGAACGAACGGCCCGTTGTTGGGTAGGGCCCGTCTCTAGATGTTGCCAACTTGTACTTCCCGAGCGCTTAGTACAGTGCTCTACACAGAGTGAGCGCTCAATAAATACGATTGAATGAGTAACTGAATGAACGGCCCGTTGTTGGGTAGGGACCGTCTCTAGATGTTGCCAACTTGTACTTCCCGAACGCTTAGTACAGTGCTCTGCACGCGGTGAGCGCTCAATAAATACGACTGAAGGAATGAGCAGTGGCATTCCCTGCCCACAACCAACTTCCAAAACAGGCGCTTCGAGACAATCAATCAATCAATCGCATTTATTGAGCGCTTACTGTGTGCAGAGCACTGTACTAAGCGCTTGGGAAGTACAAATTGGTAACATCTAGAGACGGTCCCTACCCAACAGCGGGCTCACGGTCTGGAAGGGGGAGACAGACAACGAAACGAAACCTATTAACAACATAAAATATTTATGGAGCGCTTACTGTGTGCAGAGCACTGTACTAAGCGCTTGGGAAGTACAAGTTGGCAACCAAGGAAAGGCGGACTCTAGACCGTCAGCTCGTCGCGGGCGAGGGGACGTGTCCGTTGATTGCTTTATTGGACTCTCCCAAGCGCTTAGTTCAGTGCCCCGCGCACAGGAAGCGCTCAATAAATACGACTGATCGGACGAATGGCCGGTCGATACCAACCGGGATTGGATTTATTGATCTTTCGTCGTCAGACGGTGGTTTTTATGAGTGGGCGAACCGAGGCCTTGGGTCGGGCCCGCCCTTCCATGGTTTCTCCCCCGTTCCACCCGCCTTCACCTCCTTCCTCCTCCTCCGGGCTTATTCATTCATTCAATGGTATTTACTGAGCGCTTCCTGTGTGCAGAGCACTGTACTAAGCACTTGGGAAGTACAAGTCGGCAACAGATAGAGACAATCCCTACAATCTTTTAGACTGTGAGCCCACTGTTGGGTAGGGACCGTCTCTAGATGTTGCCGACTTGTACTTCCCAAGCGCTTAGTACAGCGCTCTGCACACAGTCAGCGCTCAATAAATACGATTGATTGATTGATTGATCCCTACCCAACAGCGGACTCCCAGTCTAGAAGGGGGAGACAGGTAACAAAACCGTCTCTATATGTTGCCGACTTGGACTTCCCAATCGCTTAGTACAGTGCTCCGCACACAGTAAGCGCTCAATAAATACGACTGAATGGATGAAAGTGGATAGCCATCAATAGCATTCATTCAATCATATTTATTGAGCGCTTACTGTGTGCACAGCACTGCACTAAGCGCTTGGGAAGAACAAGTCGGCAACACATAGAGACAGTCCCTACCCAACAACGGGCATTTACTGAGCGCTTACTTTGTGCAGAGCACTATACTGAGCACTTGGCCAAATACAATGCAGTAACGCAATACAATGCAAGTAAATAAACAAACAAATAAATAAATACATACATGAATAAATTAACTAAATAAATAAATGAATAAATGAATGAATGAATAAATAAATACAAATAAATAAATAAAAATAAATAAATAAATAATAAATAAATAAATGATAAATAAATGATAAATAAATACATAATAAATAAATAAATAAATAAATGAAAATACCACTGAATGAATCTGCTGCTTTTCTTTGTTGCTGTTTTTCCAGCCCCGCCTGAAAGCGATGAGTCTCTCCTCCTGCCTCTGACTAATCTTTTCCCCCAAGCCTCTGTTTCCCTCCCAGCACACACGTACCCACCCTCGGCACGCCTGAAGGGCACACCCCGGGGCCAGGGCACCGGAGCAGGAGGAGGGCACGTGGGCAGGCCAGGGGCAGGAGGCGGGCGGGCAGAGGGGCAGAAGATGGGCAGAAGATGGGCAGAAGATGGGCAGGAAACGGGAGGGGCAGAGGGGCAGGAGGCCAGGCAGATACAGGGGTAGGAGATGGGCAGGAGACAGAGGGGTAGGAGATGGGCTGGCAGAGGGGCAGGAGATGGGCAAGCAGAGGGGCAGAAGACAGACAGGAGATGGGGCAGGAGACAGGCACACAGAGGGGCAGAAGATGGGCAGGCTAGGGGAAAGAGATGGGCAGACTAGGGGCCGGAGATGGGCAAGCATAGGGGCAGAAGACAGATAGGAGATGGGGTACGAGACAGGCACACAGAGGGGCAGAAGATGGGCAGGCTAGGGGCAAGAGATGGGCAGACTAGGGGCCGGAGATGGGCAGAGGGGTAGAAGATGGGCAGGCTAGGGGAAAGAGATGGGGAGGCAGAGGGGTAGGAGATGGGCCGGCAGAGGGGCAGAAGATGGGAAGACGGGCAGGAAATGGGTGGGCAGAGAGGCAGAAGACAGACAGGAGATAGGGCAGGAGACAGAGGGGCAGAAAATGGGAAGAGAGGGGGCAGAAGACAGATAGGAGATGGGGCAGGAGACAGGCACACAGAGGGGCAGAGGATGGGCAGGCTAGGGGCAAGAGATGGGCAGACTAGGGGCCGGAGATGGGCAGAGGGGCAGAAGATGGGCAGGCTAGGGGAAAGAGATGGGGAGGCAGAGGGGTAGGAGACGGGCCGGAAGAGGGGCAGAAGATGGGAAGATCGGGCAGGAAATGGGTGGGCAGAGGGGCAGAAGACAGACAGGAGATAGGGCAGGAGACAGGCACACAGAGGGGCAGAAGATGGGCAGAGAGAGGGGCAGAAGACAGGAGATGGGGCAGGAGACAGGCACACAGAGGGGCAGAGGATGGGCAGGCTAGGGGCAAGAGATGGGCAGACCAGGGACAGGAGACAGGCCGGCAGGCTAGGGGAAAGAGGGCAGGCTAGGGGAAAGAGATGGGGAGGCAGAGGGGCAGGAGACAGGCACACAGAGGGGCAGAAGATGGGCAGAGAGAGGGGCAGAAGACAGATAGGAGATGGGGCAGGAGATAGGTACACAGAGGGGCAGAGGATGGGCAGGGTAGGGGCAAGAGATGGGCAGACTAGGGACAGGAGACAGGCAGGCAGGGGGGCAGAAGATGGGCAGGCTAGGGGAAAGAGATGGGGAGGCAGAGGGGTAGGAGATGGGGAGGCAGAGGGGCAGAAGATGGGTAGAAGATGGGCAGGAAATGGGCGGGCAGAGGGGCAGGAGGACAGGCAGATAGAGGGGTAGGAGATGGGCTGGCAGAGGGGCAGGAGATGGGCAGGAGATGGGCAAGCAGAGGGGCAGAAGACAGATAGGAGATGGGGCAGGAGACAGACACACAGAGGGGCAGAAGATGGGCAGACGGAGGGGCAGGAGCCGAGCAGACTGGAGGCAGAAGACGGGCAGGCAGAGGGGCAAGAGATGGGTGGAAGATGGGCAGACTAGGGGCAAGAGATGAGGAGACTAGAGGCAGAAGACGGGCAGGCAGAGGGGCAAGGTGTGGGGAGAAAGGAGGGCAGGAGGTGGGCAGATGGGCAGGCTAGGGGCAAGAGATGGGAGGCAGGAGATGGGCAGGAGGTGGGCAGACAGAAGGGCAAGAGATGGGCAGACTAGGGGAAGGAGGTGGGCAGACAGAGGGGCAGGAGATGGGCAGGTAGGGGGCAAGACATGGGCAGAAATAGGGGGAAGGAGGTAGGCAGACAGAGGGGCAAGAGACAGGTAGGAGATGGGCAGCCTAGGGGCAAGAGACGGGGGGCAGAGGGCCAAGAGACGGGAAGACAGAGGGCAGAAGATGGGCAGAGTAGAGGCAGAAGATGGGCAGGCAGAGGGGCAGGGCGTGGGCAGAAAGGAGGACAGGAGGTGGGCAGATGGGGCAGGAGACTGATAGGAGATGGGTAGGCTAGGGGCAAGAGATGGGAGGCAGGAGATGGGCAGGACGTGGGCAGACAGAGGGGCAGAAGACGGGCAGACTAGGGAAAGGAGGTGGGCAGACAGAGGGGCAGGAGACGGGCAGGTAGGGGGCAAAGCATGGGCAGAAATTGGGGGAATGTGGTGGGCAGACAGAGGGGAAAGAGACAGGTAGGAGATGGGCAGCCTAGGGGCAAGAGACGGGGGGCAGAGGGGCAAAAGACGGGCAGACAGAGGGGAAGAAGATGGGCAGACTAGAGACAGAAGATGGGCAGGCAGAGGGGCAAGGCGTGGGCAGAAAGGAGGGCAGGAGGTGGGCAAACGGGGCAGGAGACTGATAGGAGATGGGCAGGCTAGGGGTAAGAGATGGGAGGCAGGAGATGGGCAGGACATGGGCAGAGGGGCAGAAGACGGGCAAGTTAGGGGCAAGAGACGGGCAGACTACGGGAAGGAGTTGGGCAGACTGAGGGGCAGGAGACAGGCAGGTAGGGGGCAAGGCAGAAATTGGGGGAAGGAGGTGGGCAGACAGAGGGGAAAGAGACAGGTAGGAGATGGGCAGCCTAGGGGCAAGAGACAGGGGACAGAGGGGCAAGAGACGGGCAGACAGAGGGGCAGACAATGGGCAGACTAGGCACAAGAGATGAGCAGACTAGAGGCAGAAGATGGGAAGAGGGGCAAGAGATGGGCAGAAGATGGGCAGACTAGGGGCAAGAGATGAGCAGAGTAGAGGCAGAAGATGGGCAGGCAGTGGACAAGGCGTGGGCAGAAAGGAGGGCAGGAAGGAGGTGGGCAGATGGGGCAGCAGGCTGATAGGAGATGGGCAGGCTAGGGGCAGGAGGTGGGCAGGTTAGGGGCAAGAGTTGGGCAGACTAGGGGCCGGAGACGGGCAGCCAGAGGAGGCCCGGAGTTTCCTCGTGGACGAGGCCTTCGCCCCGCACATCTCCCAAGGCCCAGTGGTGCCCGACCGGAGTGGCACCGGACCGGATGGGAATCTCAGTGCTACGCACACAGTGGGTGCCCGGTAAATCCCACTTGCCTCCCGCTCAGCGTGCCCGCCTCTGTCTCTCTCCCTGCCACACGGAGAGTCCCGTCTCTCTGGCCCCAATCCTGTCTCTCCGGCCCCAGTCCCGTCTCTCCGGCCCCAGTCCCGTCTCTCCGGTCCCAGTCCCATCTCTCCAGAAGCACATCCCAATCTCCACGATATCAGATGGTCTCCCCAGCTCCAGTCCTGTCTCTCCGGCCCCAGTACTGTCTCTCCGGCCCCAATACCGTCTCTCCGGCCCCAGTACTGTCTCTCCGGCCCCAGTCCCATCTCTCCGGCCCCAATACTGTCTCTCCAGCCCCAATACCGTCTCTCCGGCCCCAGTCCCATCTTTCCAGACGCACATCTCAATCTCCCCGGCATCAGACAGTCTCCCCAGCTCCAGTCCTGTCTCTCCGGCCCCAATCCTGTCTCTCCAGCCCCAATACCATCTCTCCGGCCCCAGTCCCATCTCTCCGGTCCCAGTCCCATCTCTCCAGAAGCACATCCCAATCTCCACGGCATCAGACGGTCTCCCCAGCTCCAGTCCTGTCTCTCCGGCCCCGGTACTGCCTCTCCGGCACCAGTCCCGTCTCTCCAGAAGCACGTCCCAATTTCCCCGGCATCAGAGTCCCCAGCTCCAGTCCTGTCTCTCCAGTCCCAATACTGTCTCTCCGGTCCCAATACTGTCTCTCCGGCCCCAATACGGTCTCTCCGGCCCCAATACGGTCTCTCCGGCCCCAGCCCCGTCTCTCCAGGCCCAGCCCCGTCTCCCAGCAGCACGGCCCAATCTCCCCAGGCCCAGTCCCATCTCCCCGGCCCCAGTCCCGTCTCTCCAGCCTCAATACCGTCTCTACGGCCTCAGCCCCATCTCTCCAGGCCCAGCCCCGTCTCCCCAGCCCCAATACTGTCTCTCTGGCCCCAGCCCCGTCTCCCCGGCCCCAATACGGTCTCCCCGGCTTCAGACCCATCTCTCCAGCCCCAATACTGTCTCTTTGGCCCCAGCCCCGTCTCTCTAGCCCCAGTACAGTCTCCCCAGCCCAAGCCCCATCTCTCCGGCCCCAGTCCCATCTCTCCGGCCCCAGCCCCATCTCTCCGGCCCCAGCCCTGTCTCCCCAGCCCCAGCCCCATCTCTCCGGCCCCAGCCCCGTCTCTCCAGCCCCAGCCCCATCTCCCCAGCCCCAATACTGTCCCTCTGGCCCCAGCCCTGTCTCTCTGGCCCCAGTCCTGTCCCCCCAGCCCCAATACTGTCTCTCTGACCCCAGCCTCGTCTCCCCAGCCCCAATACCATCTCTCCGGCCCCAGCCCCATCTCTCTGGCCCCAGCCCCATCTCTCCGGCCCCAGCCCCAGCCCCGTCTCTCCGGCCCCAGCCCCGTCTCTCCAGCCCCAGCCCCGTCTCCCCAGCCCCAATACTGTCTCTCTGGTCCCAGCCCTGACTCTCCGGCTCCAATACGGTCTCCCCGGCCCCAATACTGTCTCTCTGGCCCCAGCCCTGTTTCTCTGGCCCCAGTCCCGTCCCCCCAGCCCCAATACTGTCTCTCTGGCCCCAGGCTCGTCTCTCCTGCCCCAGTACGGTCTCTCCGGCCCCAGCCTTGTCTCCCCAGCCCCAATACTGTCTCTCTGGCCCCAGCCCTGTCTCTCTGGCTTCAATGCGGTCTCCCTGGCCCCAATACTGTCTCTCCGGCCCCAGCCCCGTCTCCCCAGCCCCAATACTGTCTCTCTGGCTTCAATGCGGTCTCCCTGGCCCCAATACTATCTCTCCGGCCCCAGCCCCATCTCTCCAGGCCCAGCCCTGTCTCCCCAGCCCCAATACTGTCTCTCGGGTCCCAGCCCTGTCTCTCCGGCTCCAATACGGTCTCCCTGGCCCCAATACTGTCTCTCCAGCCCCAGCCCCGTCTCTCCAGCCCCAATACTGTCTCTCTGGCCCCAGCCCTGTCTCTCCAGCCCCAATACTGTCTCTCTGGCCCCCAGCCCCGTCTCTCTGGCCCCAGCCCTGTCCCCCCAGCCCCAATACTGTCTCTCTGGCCCCAGCCTCATCTCTCCAGCCCCAATACGGTCTCTCCAGCCCCAGCCCCATCTCTCCAGGCCCAGCCCCGTCTCCCAAGCCCCAATACTGTCTCTCCGGCCCCAATACTGTCTCTCCAGCCCCAATACCGTCTCTCCGGCCCCAGTCCCGTCTCTCCAGAAGCACGTCCCAATTTCCCCGGCATCAGACAGTCTCCCCAGCTCCAGTCTTGTCTCTCTGGCCCCAATACGGTCTCTCCGGCCCCAGTACTGTCTCAACGGCCCCAGTCCCGTCTCTCCGGCCCCAATACTGTCTCTCCAGCCCCAATATGGTCTCTCCGGCCCCAGCCCCATCTCTCCAGCCCCAATACTGTCTCTGCAGCCCCAGTCCCATCTCCCCGGCCCCGTCCCATCTCCCCGGCCCCAGTTCCGTCTCTCTCCGGCCCCAGCCCCGTCTCTCCAGGCCCAGCCCCATCTCCCCAGCCCCAATACCGTCTCTGCGGCCCCAATACCGTCTCTCCGGCCCCAATACCGTCTCTGCGGCCCCAGCCCAGCCTCCCAATCCCGGGCCCTCACCGCAGCTCGGCCTGGGAACCTCCTCTCCCGGGCCTGGACGGGACGGCTGGGAAGCGAGAGTTGCCAGCCGGGATGCGGAGACCCCGACGGACCGACGCTCCGCGTCCCCGGCCCCGGTGGGGCCTCAGTTTCCCGGTCAGGAGGCCCACGGCGGGGGAGAGAGACACAGAGAGAGAGAGACTGATTCCTGGAGGAGGCGGAAAGGCCTGACCCCGGCGTCACATGACACCAGGCCGGGAGCCAAAGTCCACCGGCCGGGATGAGGAACCGCACTTCCACCCTGGAGTTTGACCGGCCGGGCCGGGCCGGGCCGGGCGGCTACCCGTCAATCCGTAATCTCGTCATTCCTGACTTCACCCATTCTCTCGCCTTGCCCAGACACACTTCGTTCATTCCTTCGTAACAGTAAAAAGAATAATAATGTTGGTATTTATGAAGCGCTTACTATGTCCCAAGCACTGTTCTAAGCACTGGGGCAGATAATAATGATAATAATGGCATTTATTAAGCGCTTACTATGTGCAAAGCACTGTTCTCGACTGTGAGCCCACTGTTGGGTAGCGACTGGCTCTATATGTTGCCAACTTGTACTTCAATCAATCAATCAATCGTATTTATTAAGCGCTTACTGCGTGCAGAGCACTGGACTGAGCGCTTGGGAAGTACAAGTTGGCAACATACAGAGACGGTCCCTACCCAATAGTGGGCTCACAGTCTAAAACGGGGAGACGGAGAACAAAATCAAACATATTAACAAAATAAAATAAATAGAATAGATATGTACAAGTAAAATACATAAATAGAGTAATAAATCTGTACAAACATATATCCATATATACAGGTGCTGTGGGGAAGGGAAGGAGGTAAGATGGGGGAGATGGAGAGGGGGACGAGGGGGAGAGGAAGGAAGGGGCTCGGTCTGGGAAGGCCTCCTGGAGGAGGAACTGTCACAACAGTCAGCTGTGTGACTTTGGGCAAGTCACTTCACTTCTCTGTGCCTCAATTACCTCATCTGGAAAATGGGGATTAAGACTTTGAGCCCCACGAGGGACAGCCTGATCACCTTGTAACCTCCCCAGCGCTTAGTACGGTGCTCTGCACACAGTAAGTGCTCAATAAATAGGATTGATTGATTGTTCTAAGCGCTGGAGAGGTTCCAAGGTGATCAGGTTGTCCCGCAGGGGGCTCCCAGTTTTAATCCCTGTTTTACAGATGAGGTCACTGAGGCCCAGAGAAGTGAAGTGACTTGCCCAAAGTCACACAGCTGACAGTTGGCGGGGCTGGGATTTGAACCCATGACCTCTGACTCCAAATAGTAATAATAATAATGATGATGATATTTATTAAGCGCTTACTATGTGCAAAGCACTGTTCTAAGCACTGGGAAGGTTACAAGGTGATCAGGTTGTCCCTCGTGGGGCTCACAGTGTCTTAATCCCCATTTTCCAGATGAGGGAACTGAGGCACAGAGAAGTGAAGTGACTTGCCCAAAGTCACACAGCTGACAGTTGGTGGGGCTGGGATTTGAACCCATGACCTCTGACTCCAAATAATAATAATAATAATGACATTTATTAAGCGCTGACTATGTGCAAAGCTCTGTTCTAAGCGCTGGGGAGGTTACAAGGTGATCAGGTTGTCCCCCGTGGGGCTCACAGTCTTAATCCCCATTTTCCAGATGAGGTAACTGAGGCACAGAGAAGTGAAGTGACTTGCCCAAAGTCACACAGCTGACAGTTGGTGGGGCTGGGATTTGAACCCATGACCTCTGACTCCAAATAATAATAATAATAATGACATTTATTAAGCGCTTACTATGTGCAAAGCTCTGTTCTAAGCGCTGGGGAGGTTACAAGGTGATCAGGTTGTCCCTCGTGGGGCTCACAGTCTTAATCCCCATTTTCCAGATGAGGTAACTGAGGCACAGAGAAGTAAAGTGACTTGCCCAAAGTCACACAGCTGAGAGTTGGCGGGGCTGGGATTTGAACTCATGACCTCTGACACCAAAGCCCGGGCTCTTTCCACTGAGCCACGCTGCTTCTCCAAGGTTATCAGTTTGTCCCACATGAGTCTCACAGTCTTCATCCCCATTTTCCAGATGAGGTCTGAGGCACAGAGAACAATAATAATAATAATGGCATTTATTAAACGCTTACTAAGTGCCAAGCACTGTTCTAAGCGCTGGGGTAGGTACAAGGCCATCAGTTTGTCCCCCGTGCGGCTCAGTGGAAAGAGCCCAGGCTTGGGAGTCAGAGATCGTGGGTTCAAATTCCAGCTCCGCCGCTTGTCAGCTGGGTGACTTTGGGCAAGTCACGTCACTTCTCTGGGCCTCAGTTACCTCATCTGTAAAATGGGGATGACTGTGAGCTCCATGGGGGGCAACCTGATCACCTCGCATCCTCCCCACCGCTTAGAACAGTGCTTCGCACGTAGTAAGCGCTTAGCAAATGCATCATCATTATTATTATCATCCCCAGCTTCCAGATGAGGTAACTGAGGCCCAGAGAAGTGAAGCGACTTGCCCAAAGTCACCCAGCTGGCAAG
Source organism: Tachyglossus aculeatus (assembly GCF_015852505.1). Taxonomy (NCBI): domain Eukaryota; kingdom Metazoa; phylum Chordata; class Mammalia; order Monotremata; family Tachyglossidae; genus Tachyglossus; species Tachyglossus aculeatus. Next base: position 171,405,911 of record NC_052067.1, read on the forward strand.
CGGCGGAGGTGGAATTCGAACCCACGTCCTCTGACTCCCAAGCCCGGGCTCTTTCCACTGAGCCACGCTGCCTCTCTAAGTGCGACTTAAAAGCAAAATTGTTTTGCTTAAATGCTGCCAAAACAATCACCCCAGGGAGATAATTGAACAATTAATGTTTGCTCAAACCACCCACGGCCGTTTTCAACTGGGCGATTAAAGCAATCCTTCCCTTTATTTAACTTGTCCATATCTATTCTATTTATTTTATTTGGTTAATATGTTTGGTTTTGTTCTCCGTCTCCCCCTTCTAGACTGTGTTGGGTAGGGACCGTCTCTATATGTGGCCAACTTGGACTTTCCAAGCGCTTAGTCCAGTGCTCTGCACACAGTAAGCACTCAATAAATATGATTGATTGATTGATTGATTGAGTTTTGCCCGCACTACGCTCGCTTTGCAGCCGAACTGTACCTCCCAAGCGCTTAGTACAGTGTCCTGCACACAGTCAGCGCTCCACAAATGCGACTGAAGGAAGAAGTGCTCAATAAATACAGATCATCATCATCAATCATATTTATTGAGCGCTTACTATGTGCAGACCATTGTACTAAGCGCTTGGGAAGTACAAATTGGCAACATATAGGGACGGTCCCGACCCAACAGTGGGCTCGCGGTCTAGAAGGGGGAGACGGAGAACAAAACCAAACATACTAACAAAATAAAATAGCTAGAATAGATAGGTACAAGTAAAATACATAAATAAATAAATAGAGTAATAAATATGTACAAACATATCTAGACAACATCTAGAGACGGTCCCTACCCAACGACGGGCTCACGGCCTCGAAGGGGGGAGACGGACGACAAAACACAAAAAGTGGGCCGGTGTCAACCGAAGGTGGACAAGATCAGAGAAGATGAAGACTGGGAGCCCCACGGGGGACAACCCCATGACCCTGTAGCCCCCCAGCGCTTAGAACAGTGCTTGGCACGTAGTAAGCGCTTAACAAATACCGTCGTTATTATTATTATTACTATTATTATCAGAAAGATATGTGGGTTTCCTCCAGCTTGGATCTGCAGGCACAGATTGCGGAGGCGATCCAGGGGTGCGCGTTAGCGGTCCGAGGCCGGAGGAGCGAGGGAGTCCAGTTCAGTGGAGATGGGGAAGTGGAGACTGAGCGCCCTTTTTCCTCTCCTCCTCCCCATCCCCCCCGCCCTACCTCCGTCCCCTCCCCACCGCACCTGCACGTATGCTTGTACAGATTTATCGCTCTATTTATTTGACTCGGACATATTTATTATTCTATTTATTTTGCTAACGATGCGCATTTAGCTTGAATTCTGTTTTGTTCTGACGACTTGGCACCCATCCGCAGGTCTTGTTTTGTGGCCTGTCTCCGCCCTTTCTATTCATTCAATCATATTTATTTATTGAGCGCTTACTGGATGAATGTCTGAATGAGTGAAAATGCCACCACGTCAACCCGCTCGGGGAGGGAATTTGGAAACCGGGCCCCGTCCGGCCCAAGGCCACGGGCGTCCGGCGGTCCGGCCTTCGGGGACAATCCATGCGGGACAGGGAACGATTTGTGCCCATTCCAACCTCACTTGGGTGCCCTCCTCCTTCCTCCCTCCCAGCTCGCCCCCTCCGCTCCTTTCATTCATTCAATCGTATTTATTGAGCGCTCACTGTGTGCAGAGCACTGTACTGAACACTTGGGAAGCACAAGTCAGCAACATCTAGAGACGGTCCCTACCCGACAGCGGGCTCTCAGTCTAGAAGGGGGAGACAGACGACAAAACAAAACATATTAGGGAAATCAAATAAATAGAATAAATACAGACTTGTAAAATAAATAAATTCATTCATTCGTTTGTATTTATTGAGCGCCTACTGTGTGCACAGCACTGGACTAAGCGCTTGGGAAGTCCAAGTCGGCAACATCTAGAGGCGGTCCCTACCCGACAGCGGGCTCACAGACTAGAAGAGGGAGACAGATGACAAAACAAAACATATTAATGAAATAAAATACATAGAATAAATATGTATGAGTAAAATAAATAAATTCATTCATTCATTCAATCGTATTTATTGAGCACTTACTGTGTGCAGAGCACTGGACTAAGCGCTTGGGAAGCACAAGTTGGCAACATATAGGGGCGGTTCCTACCCGACAGCGGGCTCACAGACTAGAAGGGGGAGACAGATGACAAAACAAAACATATTAATGAAATAAAATAAATAGAATAAATATGTATGAGTAAAATAAATAAATTCATTCATTCATTCAGTCGTATTTATTGAGCACTTACTGTGTGCAGAGCACTGGACTAAGCGCTTGGGAAGCACAAGTTGGCAACATATAGGGGCGGTTCCTACCCGACAGTGGGCTTACAGTCTAGAAGGGGGAGACAGATGACAAAACAAAACATATTAACTAAATAAAATAAATAGAATAAATATGTACAAGTAAAATAAATTCATTCATTCATTCAATCATATTTATTGAGCACTTACAGCGGGCTCACAGTCTAGAAGGGGGAGACGGATGACAAAACATATTAGCAAAATCAAATAAATATGTGCTTTGCACACAGTAAGCACTTAATAAATGCCATTATTATTATTGTTATTAAGTCACTTCACTTCTCTGGGCCTCAGTTCCCTCATCTGGAAAACGGGGATGAAGCCTGTGAGCCCCCCGTGGGACAACCTGATCACCTTGTAACTTCCCCAGTGCTTAGAACAGTGCTTGGCACATAGTAAGCGCTTAATAAATGCCATTATTAGTATTATTATTATTAAGTCACTTCACTTCTCTGGGCCTCAGTTCCCTCATCTGGAAAATGGGGATTAAGACTGTGAGCCCCATAGGGGACAACCTGATGACCTTGTATCTATCACAGTGCTTAGAACAGCGCTTGGCACATAGAAAGCACTTAATAAATACCATTATAATCCAGCACTTAGAACAGTGCTTGACACATAGTAAGCCCTTAACAAAATCCAGCACTTAGAACAGTGCTTGACACATAGTAAGCCCTTAACAAATACCCTCATTATTATTATTATTATTATTATTATCATCATTATTATTATTGTTGTTGTTATAATTATTATTATTATGTGCCTCTAAACTGTGAGCCCTCTGTTGGGTAGGGACCGTCTCTATATAATAATAATAATAATAATAATGTTGGCATTTGTTAAGCGCTTACTATGTGCAAAGCACTGTTCTAAGCGCTGGGGGGGGATACAAAGGGATCAGGCTGTCCCATGTGGGGCTCACAGTCTTCATCCCCATTTTACAGATGAGGGAACTGAGGCTCAGAGAAGTGAAGTAACTTGCCCAAGGTCACACAGCAGACGTGGCGGAGTCGGATTCGAACCCATGACTTCTGACTCCAAAGCCCGGGCTCTTTCCACTGAGCCACGCTGCTTCCCGAGCGCTTAGTCCAGTGCTCTGCACACAGTAAGTGCTCAATAAATACGATTGAATGAATGAACGAATGAATGAAAACTGCTGTGGGGCAGATCCACACACCGTCCCGGGAAACATCACAGAATGGATAGTTTGTAATTTTGTGGACATTGTTACATTAGCACATTTCACTATTTTTTCCCAATCTCTTCCTAGCGAATGCTCCGGACGTTTTCCTAAAATCAGAACCACTAGGCCATGCTGCTTCCCTAATCAATCAATCGTATTTATTGAGCGCTTACTGTGTGCAGAGCACCGTACTAAGCGCTTGGGAAGTACAAGAGTACAATCAATCAATCGTATTCATTGAGCGCTTACTGTGTGCAGAGCACTGGACCGAGCGCTTGGGAAGCAGCGTGGCTCAGTGGAAAGAGCCCGGGCTTTGGAGTCAGAGGTGATGGGTTCGAATCCGGCCTCCGCCACATGTCTGCTGTGTGACCTTGGGCAAGTTACTTCACTCCTCTGAGCCTCAGTTCCCTCATCTGTGAAATGGGGAGGAAGAGCGCTTGGGAAGTACAATAGCATCAGCTCTCACAAATATTATTATTAAAAATCATAATATCATATTATTATTACTATATATTATAACATTATTATTAGTAGCCAAACTTCTAAACTATGTAATTGCCGAACTATGTGCCAAGGAGAGAGTGCGCGCAACAAACCCACCCACGCCCAATTCAAAGGTGACTAAGCCAGTCCAGATATTTTTATTTCCGGGAGCGTTGCCTAGTGGGGAGAGCCCGGGGGTCATTCATTCATTCATTCGATCGTATCTATTGAGCGCTTACTGTGTGCAGAACACTGTACTAAGCGCTTGGGAAGTCCAAATCAGCAACATCTAGAGACGGTCCCTACCCGACAACGGGCTCCCAGTCTAGAAGGGGGAGACGGACAACAAAACAAAACATATGGACAGGTGTCAAGTCATCCAATTTGTACTTCCCAAGTGCTTAGTACAGTGCTCTGCACACAGTAAGCGCTCAATAAATACGATTGATGATGATGATGATCAGAACATTCAACAGAACAGTCGTCATTCATCCAGCTGTATTTATTGAGCGCTTACTGTGTGCAGAGCACTGTACTACTACTACTACTGCTACTACTACTACTACTACTACTGCTACTACTACTACTAATATTTATTAAGCACTTACTATGTGCAAAGCACTGTTCTAAGCGCTGGGGAGGTTACAAGGTGATGAGGTTGTCCCACGGGGGGCTCACAGTCTTCATCCCCATTTTACAGATGAGGTCACTGAGGCACAGAGAAGTGAAGTGACTGGCCCAAAGTCACACAGCTGACAATAATGATAATGATGGCATTTATTAAGTGCTTACCATGTGCCAAGCACTGTTCTAAGCGCTGGGGAGGTTACAAGGTGATCAGGTTGTCCCACGGGGGGCTCCCAGTCTTCATCCCCATTTTACAGACGAGGTCACTGAGGCAGAGAGAAGTGAAGTGACTGGCCCAAAGTCACACAGCTGACAATAATGATAATGATGGCATTTATTAAGCGCTTACTATGTGCCAAGCACTGTTCTAAGCACTGGGGAGGTTACAAGGTGATCAGGTTGTCCCACAGGGGGCTCCCAGTCTTCATCCCCATTTTACAGATGAGGGAACTGAGGCCCAGAGAAGTGAAGTGACTTGCCCAAAGTAACACAGCTGACAGTTGGCGGAGCCGGGATTTGAACCCATGACCTCTGACTCCAAAGCCCGGGCTCTTTCCACTGAGCCACGCTGCTTCCCTTACTAAGCGCTTGTGAAGTACAAATCAGCAACAGAGATGGTCCCTACCCAACAACAGGCTCGCAGTCTAGCATTAGTATTATTCATTCACTCAATTGTATTTACTGAGCGCTTACTGTGTGCAGAGCACTGTACTAAGCGCTTGGGAAGTACAAGTTGGCAACATATAGAGATGGTCCCTCCCCAACAGCGGGCTCACAGTCTAGAAGGGGGAGACAGAGAACAAAACAAAACATATTAACAAAATAAAATAAATAGAATAAATATGCACAAATAAAATAAATAAATAAATAGAGCAATAAATATGTACAAACATACATACATATATACAGGTGCTGTGGGGAAGGGAAGGAGGTAAGGCGGGGGTGGGATGGATTATTATTATTGCCCACTGTTGGGTAGGGACCGTCTCTATATGTTGCCAACTTGTACTTCCCAAGCGCTTAGTCCAGTGCTCTGCACACAGTAAGCGCTCAATAAATACCATTGAACGAATGAATGAATGAATATTATTATTATAATTATTGCCACTGTTGGGTAGGGGCCGTCTCTATATGTTGCCAACTTGGACTTCCCAAGCGCTTAGTACAGTGCTCTGCACACAGTAACTGCTCAATAAATACAACTGAATGAATACTATTATTATTATTATTGCCCACTGTTGGGTAGGGACCGTCTCTAGATGTTGCCAACCTGTACTTCCCAGGCACTTAGTCCAGTGTTCTGCACACAGTAAGCGCTCAATAAATACAATTGAATAAATGAATGAATCTTATTGTTATTATTGCCCACTGTTGGGTAAGGACCGTCTCTAAATGTTGCCAACTTGTCCTTCCCAAGCGCTTAGTCCAGTACTCTGCACACAGTAAGCGCTCAATAAATACGATTGAATGAATGAATATTATTATTATTGCCCACTCTTGGGTAAGGACTGTCTCTATATTTTGCCAACTTGTACTTCGCAAGCACTTAGTACAGTGCTCTGCACACAGTAAGCGCTCAATAAATACGATAATGAATGAATGAATATTATTATTTTTATTATTGCCCACTGTTGGGTAGGGACCGTCTCTATATGTTGCCAACCTGTACTTCCCAAGCGCTTAGTCCAGTGCTCTGCACACAGTAAGCGCTCAATCAATGCGACTGAATGAATGAATATTATTATTATTATTCTTGCCCACTCTATTACTGACCGTCTCTAATATCAGTCAATCGTATTTATTGAGCGCTTACTGTGTGCAGAGCACTGGACTAAGCGCTTGGGAAGTACAAGTTGGCAACATATGGAGACGGTCCCTACTCAACAGTGGGCTCACAGTTTAGAAGCAGTGTGGGTCAGTGGAAAGAGCCCGGGCTTTGGAGTCAGAGGTCATGGGTTCAAATCCTGGCTCTGCCAACTGTCAGCTGTGTGACTGTGGGCAAGTCACTTAACTTCTCTGTGCCTCAGTTACCTCATCTGTAAAATGGGGATTAAAACTGTGAGCCCCCCGTGGGACAACCTGATCACCTTGTAACCTCCCCAGCGCTTAGAACAGTGCTTTGCACATAGTAAGCGCTTAACAAATATCATTATTATTATTATTATAGAAGGGGGAGACAGAGAATAAAACAAAACATATTAATAAAATAAAATAAATAGAATAAATAGTCTCTAGATGTTGCCAACTTGTACTTCCCAAGCGCTTAGTCCAGTGCTCCGCATACAGTAAGCGCTCAATAAATACGATTGAATGAATGGATGATAAATAGTCTCTAGATGTTGCCAACTTGTACTTCCCAAGCGCTTAGTCCAGTGCTCCGCACACAGTACGCGCTCAATAAATACGATTGAATGAATGAATGGATGAATATTATCATTTTTAAAAGAGTTGGCGGACACGATCCCCGGCCTTAGGGCGTCTAGACGGGCGGCGGAGGCGGGATTAGAACCCAGGCCCTTTGACTTTCAGGCCTGGGCGTTCTCGGCCGGGCCGCGCTGCCTTCGCGATGGTAGGGACCGTCTCTAGATGTTGCCAACTTGGACTTCCCAAGCGCTTAGTCCAGTGCTCTGCACACAGGAAGCGCTCAATAAATACGACGGATGGATTGAGAGGTATGAATCTTTCATTCACACCTGCAACCGAGAAGGACTGTGTGAGCGGGGAGAAAAAAGGATCGCGCTTTGGCCGCCCGCCCGGTAACTTGAGAGACGTGTTTCGCAGGGTTGGTTGTCACCGAGAGCCCAGGTGTCCTCGAGCGAGGTGTCCTTTTCGACTGTGAGCCCGCCGTCGGGTAGGGACCGTCTCTAGATGTTGCCAACTTGGACTTCCCAAGCGCTTAGTAAAGTGCTCTGCACACAGTAAGCGCTCAATAGGTACGATTGAATGAATTGAATGAATGAATGAACAAATCCCATCATTATTATTATTATTATTATTTAAAGCCGACTGTGACGAGTTTCTGTTTGACATGAAAGTGGGGATGGGTAACCACTGGAGGGGTTTGAGCGGAGGGTAGGGACCGCCTCTATATGTTGCCGACTTGTCCTTCCCAAGCGCTTAGTACAGTCCTCTGCACACAGTAAGTGCTCAATACATACAATGGAATGAACTGAATGAATGAATGAACAAATACCATCATTATCATTATTATTATCATTATTATTATTATTATCATTATTATTTATGAGGAGCTTCTGTTTGACATGAAGGTGGATGGGTAACCACTGGAGGGGTTTGAGCGGAGGGTAGGGGCCGCCTCTATATGTTGCCGACTTGTCCTTCCCAAGCGCTTAGTACAGAGCTCTGCACACAGTAAGCGCTCAATAAATACGATTGAATGAATTGAATGAATGAATGAACAAATCCCATCATTATTATTATTATTATTATTTAAAGCCGACTGTGAGGAGTTTCTGTTTGACATGAAAGTGGGGATGGGTAACCACCGGAGGAGTTTGAGCGGAGGGTAGGGACGGTCTCTATATGTTGCCGACTTGTCCTTCCCAAGCGCTTAGTACAGTGCTCTGCACGCAGTAAGCGCTCAATAAATACGATTGAATGAATTGAATGAATGAATGAACAAATACCATCATTATTATTATTATTTAAAGCCGACTGTGGGGAGAGGAGAGGAACCGCCTCTATATGTTGCCGACTTGTCCTTCCCAAGCGCTTAGTACAGTGCTCTGCACACAGTAAGTGCTCAATACCTACAATGGAATGAACTGAATGAATGAATGAACAAATGCCATTATTATTATTATTATCATTATTATCATTATTACTTATGAGGAGTTTCTGTTTGACATGAAGGTGGATGGGTAACCACTGGAGGGGTTTGAGCGGAGGGTAGGGGCCGCCTCTATATGTTGCCGACTTGTCCTTCCCAAGCGCTTAGTACAGTGCTCTGCACACAGTAAGTGCTCAATACATACAATGGAATGAACTGAATGAATGAATGAACAAATACCATCATTATTATTATTATTATTATCATTATTATTTATGAGGAGTTTCTGTTTGACATGAAGGTGGATGGGTAACCACTGGAGGGGTTTGAGCGGAGGGTAGGGGCCACCTCTATATGTTGCCGACTTGTCCTTCCCAAGCACTTAGCACAGTGCTCTGCACACAGTAAGCGCTCAATAAGTACGACTGAATGAATTGAATGAATGAATGAACAAATACCATCATTATTATTATTTAAAGCCGACTGTGAGGAGAGGATAGGAACCGCCTCTATATTTTGCCGACTTGTCCTTCCCAAGCGCTTAGTACAGTGCTCTGCACACAGTAAGCACTCAATAAATACAATTGAATGAATTGAATGAATGAATGAACAAATACCATCATTATTATTATCATTATTATTATCATTATTATTTATGAGGAGTTTCTGTTTGACATGAAGGTGGATGGGTAACCACTGGAGGGGTTTGAGCGGAGGGTAGGGGCCGCCTCTATATGTTGCCGACTTGTCCTTCCCAAGCGCTTAGTACAGTGCTCTGCACACAGTAAGCGCTCAATAAGTACGACTGAATGAATTGAATGAATGAATGAACAAATACCATCATTATTATTATTATTATTATTTAAAGCCGACTGTGACGAGTTTCTGTTTGACATGAAGGTGGATGGGTAACCACTGGAGGGGTTTGAGCGGAGAGTAGGGACCGTCTCTATATGTTGCCAACCTGTCCTTCCCAAGCGCTTAGTACCGTGTTCTGCACACAGTAAGCGCTCAATAAGTACGACTGAATGAATTGAATGAATGAATGAACAAATACCATCATTATTATTATTATTTAAAGCCGACTGTGAGGAGAGGAGAGGAACCGCCTCTATATGTTGCCGACTTGTCCTTCCCAAGCGCTTAGTACAGTGCTCTGCACACAGTAAGTGCTCAATACATACAATGGAATGAACTGAATGAATGAATGAACAAATACCATCAGTATTATTATTATTATCATTATTATTTATGAGGAGTTTCTGTTTGACATGAAGGTGGATGGGTAACCACTGGAGGGGTTTGAGCGGAGGGTAGGGGCCGCCTCTATATGTTGCCGACTTGTCCTTCCCAAGCGCTTAGTACAGAGCTCTGCACGCAGTAAGCGCTCAATAAGTACGATTGAATGAATTGAATGAATGAATGAACAAATCCCATCATTATTATTATTATTATTATTTAAAGCCGACTGTGACGAGTTTCTGTTTGACATGAAAGTGGGGATGGGTAACCACTGGAGAGGGGTTTGAGCGGAGGGTAGGGACCGTCTCTATATGTTGCCGACTTGTCCTTCCCAAGCGCTTAGTACAGTGCTCTGCACACAGTAAGCGCTCAATAAGTACGACCGAATGAATTGAATAAATGAATGAACAAATACCATCATTATTATTATTATTTAAAGCCGACTGTGAGGAGAGGATAGGAACCGCCTCTATATGTTGCCGACTTGTCCTTCCCAAGCGCTTAGTACAGTGCTCTGCACACAGTAAGTGCTCAATACCTACAATGGAATGAACTGAATGAATGAATGAACAAATGCCATTATTATTATTATTATCATTATTATCATTATTATTTATGAGGAGTTTCTGTTTGACAAGAAGGTGGATGGGTAACCACTGGAGGGGTTTGAGCGGAGGGTAGGGGCCGCCTCTATATGTTGCCGACTTGTCCTTCCCAAGCGCTTAGTACAGAGCTCTGCACACAGTAAGCGCTCAATAAGTACAACTGAATGAATTGAATGAATGAATGAACAAATCCCATCATTATTATTATTATTATTATTTAAAGCCGACTGTGACAAGTTTCTGTTTGACATGAAAGTGGGGATGGGTAACCACTAGAGAGGGGTTTGAGCGGGGGGTAGGGACCGCCTCTATATGTTACCGACTTGTCCTTCCCAAGCGCTTAGTACAGTGCTCTGCACACAGTAAGCGCTCAATAAGTACGATTGAATGAATCAATGAAGGGACTGAACGTTTTTGTAGGAAAATGATGTGGGCGGCAGAGTGAAGTGTGGACTGGAGGGGGGAGAGACAGGAGGCTGGGAGGTCATTCATTCATTCACTCAATCGTATTTATTGAGCGCTTACTGTGTGCAGAGCACTGTACTAAGCGCTTGGGAAGGACAAGCTGGCAAGGAGGTCAGCGAGGAGGCTGAGGCAGTAGTCGAGGCCCAGAGATTCGTTGTCCCAGAGGACGCTCCCCCCACGCCCAGGCTTCCCGGTGGCCGGCACAACCCGAAAATGGCCACACGCTGTGGGACGCAAAATACAACCCTGAAGTGTCCAACCGTCGCAGGACACAAAATACAACCCCAAAGTGTCCATCCACCACGGACCAAAGCACAACCCTGAAGTGTCCATCCGTCGCAGGATACAAAATACAACCCCAAAATGTCCATCCGCCGCAGGACACAAAATACAACCCCAAAGTGTCCATCTGACGTGAGAGACAAAGCACAACCCTGAAGTGTCCATCCGTCGCAAGACACAAAATACAACCCTGAAGTGTCCGTCTGTCGCAGGACACAAAATACCACCCCAAAGTGTCCATCCACCATGGACCAAAGCACAACCTTGAAGTGTCCATCCGTCCCAGGATACAAAATACAACCCCAAAGTGCCCATCTGCCATGTGAGACAAAGCACAACCCTGAAGTGTCCATCTCTCGCAGGACACAAAATACAACCCCAAAGTGTCCATCCACCACGGACCAAAGCGCAACCCTGAAGTGTCCATCCATCGCAGGACACAAAATACAACCCCAAAGTGTCCATCTGCCACAGGACACAAAATACAACCCCAAAGTGTCCACCTGCCGTGACAGACAAAGCACAACCCTGAAGTGTCCATCCGTCGCAGGACACAAAATACAATCCCAAAGTGTCCATCCACCATGGACCAAAGCACAACCCTGAAGTGTCCATCCGTCGCAGGATACAAAATACAACCCCAAAGTGTCCATCTGCCGCAGGACACAAAATACAACCCCAAAGTGTCCATCTGTCGTGACAGACAAAGCACAACCCTGAAGTGTCCATCCACCACGGACCAAAGCACAACCCTAAAGTGCCCATCCGCCGCAGGACACAAAATACAACCCCAAAATGCCCATCCGCCGCAGGACACAAAATACAACCCCAAAGTGTCCATCTGCCGTGAGACACAAAGCACAACCCTGAAGTGTCCATCCGTCGCAGGACACAAAATACAACCCTGAAGTGTCCGTCTGTCGCAGGACACAAAATACAATCCCAAAGTGTCCATCCACCGTGCACCAAAGCACAACCCTGAAGTGTCCATCCGTCGCAGGACACAAAATACAACCCCAAAGTGTCCATCCACCATGGACCAAGGCACAACCCTGAAGTGTCCATCCGTCGGAGGATACAAAATACAACCCCAAAGTGTCCATCCACCACGGGACACAAAATACAACCCCGAAGAGTCCATCTGCCGTGAGAGACAAAGTACAACCCTGAGGTGTCCATTCGTCACAGGATACAAAATACAACCCCAAAGTGTCCATCCACCACAACCAAAGCACAACCCTGAAGTGTCCATCCGTCGCAGGATACAAAATACAACCACAAAGTGCCGATCCGCTGCAGGACACAAAATACAACCCCAAAGTGTCCATCCGTTGCAGGACACAAAATACAACCCCAAAGTGTCCATCCACCGTGGACAAAAGCACAACCCTGAAGTGTCCATCTGCCAGACACAAAGCACAACCCCAAAGTATTCATCCACCGTGACAGACAAAGCGCAAGAGAAGCAGCATGGCTCAGTGGAAAGAGCCCGGGCTTTGGAGTCGGAGGCCCTGGGTTCAAATCCCGGCTCCGCCAACTGTCAGCTGTGTGACTTTGGGCAAGTCACTTCACTTCTCTGGGCCTCAGTTACCTCCTCTGTAAAGTGGGGATTAAGACCGTGAGCCCCCCGTGGGACAACCTGATCACCTTGTAACCTCCCCAGCGCTTAGAACTGTGCTTTGCACATAGTAAGCTCTTAATAAATGCCATTAAAAAAACCCCCAAAGTGTCCTTCCTCTGTGGGAGACAAAGCGTTCAATAAATACCATTGATTGATTGATTAGGGGCTCTCAATACCCCCAAGCGATGGCTCCGGCATGTCCACAAATGCAATTTATTTATTTCTATTACTGTCTGCCTCCCCCTCTAGCCTGTGAGCTCACTGAGGGCAAGGAGTGAGTCTATTAATAAGTTATGGTATTTATTAGGCGCTTACTATGTGCCAGGCACTGTACTAAGCGCTGGGGTGGATGCATGCAAATCGGGTTGGACAGAGTCCCTGTCCTGCATAGGGCTCCCAGTCTTAATCCCCATTTTTTTTTTAATGGCATTTATTAATCAATCAATCAATCGTATTTATTAAGCGCTTACTGTGTGCAGAGCACTGTACTAAGCGCTTGGGAAGCACAAGTTGGCAACATATAGAGACAGTCCCTACCCAACAGTGGGCTTACTATGTGCAAAGCACTGTTCTAAGCGCTGATGAGGGAACTGAGGCCCAGAGAAGTGAAGTGACTCACCCCGGGCCCCACAGCAGACTTCTCTGGGCCTCAGTTCCCTCATCTGGAAAATGGGGATGAAGACTGTGAGCCCCCCCGTGGGACAACCCGATCACCTTGGATCTCCCCCGGTGCTTAAAACAGTGCCTGGCACATAGTAAGCGCCTAACAAATACCATCGTTATGGCTCAGTGGAAAGCGCACGGGCTTTGGAGTCAGAGGTCGTGGGTTCAAATCCCGGCTCTGCCACTTGGCTGTGTGACTTTGGGCAAGTCACTTCACTTCTCCGTGCCTCAGTTCCCTCAACTGTAAAATGGGGATTAAGACTGTGAGCCCCCCGTGGGACAACCTGATCACCCTGTAACCTCCCCAGCGCTTAGAACAGTGCTTTGCACATAGTAAGCACTTAACAAATACCATTATTATTATTATTATTATTATCAGAGAGCAGACCGGACAGGACTGGGCCCCTCAGCGTGGGCCGCCGCCCCCTCGGAGGAGAGGCCGGACAGGAGCGAGCCCCTTTTAGAGCCCACTGTTGGGTAGGGACCGTCTCTATATGTTGCCAACTTGGACTTCCCAAGCGCTTAGTCCAGTGCTCTGCACACATTAAGCGCTCAATAAATATGATTGATTGATTGATTGATTGATTGATTGATTGAGAGGAGCAAGCCCCTCACCATGGGCTGCCACTGTCCCCTCAGAGAAGATGCCGGATGGGGCCAGGCCCCTTAGCGGCAGCCATCGCCCCCTCAGAGAAGAGGCCGGACGGGACCCCAGCCCCTCAACATGGGCCATCGTCCCCTCAGAGAGCAGGCCGGACAGGAGCAATGCCAATGTCCCCTCAGAGAACAGACCAGACAGGAGCAATGCCAATGTCCCCTCAGAGAACAGACCGGACAGGAGCAATGCCACTGTCCCCTCAGAGAACAGGCCGGATGGGGCCAGGCCCCTTAGTGGCAGCCATCGCCCCCTCAGAGAACAGGCCGGACAGGCCCCCAGCCCCTCAACATGGGCCATCATCCCCTCAGAGAACAGGCAGTACAGGAGCAATGCCAATGTCCCTTCAGAGAACAGGCTGGACAGGAGTAATGCCACTGTCCCCTCAGAGAACAGGCCGGAGGGGGCCAGGCCCCTTAGTGGCAGCCATCGCCCCCTCAGAGAACAGGCCGGACAGGACTCCAGCCCCTCAACATGGGCCATCGTCCCCTCAGAGAACAGGCCAGACAGGAGCAATGCCAATGTCCCCTCAGAGAACAGACCGGACAGAAGCAATGCCACTGTCCCCTCAGAGAACAGGCCGGATGGGGCCAGGCCCCTTAGTGGCAGCCATCGCCCCCTCAGAGAACAGGCCGGACAGGCCCCCAGCCCCTCAACATGGGCCATCATCCCCTCAGAGAACAGGCCAGACAGGAGCAATGCCAATGTCCCCTCAGAGAACAGACCGGACAGGAGCAATGCCACTGTCCCCTCAGAGAACAGGCCGGATGGGACCAGGCCCCTTAGTGGCAGCCATCGCCCCCTCAGAGAACAGGCCGGACAGGACTCCAGCCCCTCAACATGGGCCATCGTCCCCTCAGAGAAGAGGCAGGACAGGACCGAGCCCCTCCGTGTGGGCCACCCCACCCTCAGAAAACAGGCCAGACAGGACTGAGCCCTTCACCACTGGCCACTGCCCCCTCAGAGAACAGGCCAGCCCAGATTGAGCCCCTCGGCCTTGGCTGCCGCCGCCACCGCCCCCTCAGAGAACAAGCCGGACGGGGCCGAGAACATCACCACTGGCCACTGGCCCCTCAGGGAACAGGCCGGACAAGGCCGAGCCCCTCAGATAACAGGCCGGACAGGACTGAGCCCCCTAATCATGGGCCGCTGCCCCCTCAGAGAACAGGCCGGACAGGACCCAGCCCCTCAGCGTGGGCCACAACCCCCTCAGAGAACAGGCCGGACAGGACCCAGACCCTCAGCATGGGCCGCAACCCCCTCAGAGAACAGGCCGGACAGGACCCAGCCCCTCAGTGTGGGCCGCAACCCCCTCAGAGAACAGGCTGGACAGGACCCAGCCCCTCAGTGTGGGCCGCAACCCCCTCAGAGAACAGGCTGGACAGGACCCAGCCCCTCAGTGTGGGCCGCAACCCCCTCAGAGAACAGGCTGGACAGGACCCAGACCCTCAGCGTGGGCCGCAACCCCCTCAGAGAACAGGCCGGACAGGACCCAGACCCTCAGCATGGGCCGCAACCCCCTCAGAGAACAGGCCGGACAGGACCCAGCCCCTCAGTGTGGGCCGCAACCCCCTCAGAGAACAGGCTGGACAGGACCCAGACCCTCAGTGTGGGCCGCAACCCCCTCAGAGAACAGGCTGGACAGGACCCAGACCCTCAGCATGGGCCGCAACCCCCTCAGAGAACAGGCCGGCCAGAAGCGAGCCCCTCAGCGTGGGCTGTGGCCCCCTCAGAGAACAGACTGGACAGGACCAAGACCCTCAGAGTGGGCTGCCACATGCTCAGAGAACAGGCCGGACAGGACCAAGCCCATCAGCGTGGGCTGTGGCCCCCTCAGAGAACAGGCCGGACAGGACAGAGCCCCCTCAGCGTGGGCTGTGGCCCCCTCAGAGAACAGGCCGGAAAGGACAGAGCCCCTCTTAGTGGGCTGTGGCCCCCTCAGAGAACAGGCTGGACAGGATCCAGACCCTTAGCGTGGGCAACCACCCTCTCACAGAACTGGCCGGACAGGACTGAGCCCCCTAATCATGGGCCGCTGCCCCCTCAGAGAACAGGCCGGACAGGACCCAGCCCCTCAATGTGGGCCACAACCCCCTCAGAGAACAGGACGGACAGGACCCAGCCCCTCAGCGTGGGCCACTGCCCCCTCAGAGAACAGGCCGGACAGAACCGAGCCCCTCAGGGTGGGCACCCGCCCTCTCAGAGAACTGGCCGGACAGGACTGAGCCCCCTAATTGTGGGCCACTGCCCCCTCAGAGCACAGGCCAGACAGAACCGAGCCCCTCAGCGTGGGCAACCGCCCTCTCAGAGAACTGGCCGGACAGGACTGAGCCCCCTAATCATGGGCCACTGTCCCCTCAGAGAACAGGCCAGACAGGACAGAGCCCCTCAGCGTGGGCCGCAACCCCCTCAGAGAACAGGCCGGACAGAACTGAGCCCCTCAGCGTGGGCAACTGCCCTCTCAGAGAACTGGCCGGACAGGACTGAGCCCCCTAATCATGGGCCACTGCCCCCTCAGAGAACAGGCCGGACAGGACAGAGCCCCTCAGCATGGGCTGCCACACACTCAGAGGACAGGACGGACAGGACAGAGCCCCCTCAGAGAACAGGCCGGACAGGACAGAGCCCCTCAGCGTGGGCCGTGGCCCCCTTAGAGAACAGGCTGGACAGGACACAGACCCTCAGTGTGGACCACTGCCCCCTCAGAGAACAGGCTGGACAGAACCGAGCCTCTCAGGGTGGGCAACCGCCCTCTCAGAGACCTGGCCGGACAGGACTGAGCCCCCTAATCGTGGGCCATTGCCCCCTCAGAGAACAGGCCGGACAGAACCGAGCCCCTCAGCTTGGGCAACCACCCTCTCAGAGAACTGGCCGGACAGGACTGAGCCCCCTAATCATGGACCACTGCCCCCTCAGAGAACAGGCCGGACAGAACTGAGCCCCTCAGCGTGGGCAACCACCCTCTCAGAGAACTGGCCAGACAGGACTGAGCCCCCTAATCGTGGGCCACTGTCCCCTCAGAGAAAAGGCCGGACAGGACGGAGCCCCTCAGCGTGGACCACTGCTCCCTCAGAGAACAGGCCGGACAGAACCGAGCCCCTCAGCGTGGGCAACCACCCTCTCAGAGAACTGGCCGGACAGGACTGAGTCCCCAATCATGGGCCACTGCCCCCTCAGAGAACAGGCCGGACAGGACAGAGCCCCTCAGCGTGGACCACTGCCTCCTCAGAGAACAGGCCGGACAGAACGGAGCCCCTCAGCGTGGGCAACCATCCTCTCAGAGAACTGGCCGGACAGGACTGGGCCCCCTAATCATGGACCACTGCCCCCTAAGAGAACAGGCCGGACAGGACCCAGCCCCTCATGGTGGGCCACAACCCCCTCAGAGAACAGGCCGGACAGGACAGAGCCCCTCAGCGTGGGCCGTGGCCCCCCTCAGAGAACAGGCCGGACAGAACCGAGCCCCTCAGGGTGGGCAACCGCCCTCTCAGAGAACTGGCCGGACAGGACTGAGCCCCCTAATCGTGGGCCACTGCCCCCTCAGAGAGCAGGCCGGACAGAACTGAGCCCCTCAGGGTGGGCAACCACCCTCTCAGAGAACTGGCCGGACAGGACTGAGCCCCCTAATCATGGACCACTGCCCCCTCAGAGAACAGGCCGGACAGGACCCAGCCCCTCATGGTGGGCTGCCATCGCCGCCCCCTCAGAAAACAGGTTGGACCGACCCCCAGCCCCTCAGCGGGAGCCGGGGGATGGGTTCCAGGGCCCCGGCCGCGGCCCTCTCCCTCCGAGCGTGAATTGGGCTGGAAGAACACAATGCCCACATGCCCAGCTGTGTTGACTGAACTCTGCCAATGCAGCAGATGGAAGGGGGAGAAATGGCGGGGTGGGCGGGGGGACGCAGGCCAGAGAGGGAGAGCAGCCCTCTTTTCCCTACCCTTTCCCTAGAAAAGCAGTACGGCCTAGTGGGAAAGATCTCGGGAGTCACAGGACGTGGGTTCTAATCCCAACTCTTGTCACTTGTCAGCTGTGTGACCTTGGGCAAGTCACTTCACTTCTCTGAGCCTCAGTGACCTCATCTGGAAAATGGGGATGAAGCCTGTGAGCCCCCCGTGGGACAACCTGATCACCTTGTATCCCCTGCAGCGCTTAGAACAGTGCTTCATACATAGTAAGTGCTTAACAAATGCCATTGCTATTATTATTATTAGGACAGCAGCCCTCTTTTCCCTACCCTTTCCCTAGAAAAGCAGTACGGCCTAGTGGGAAAGATCCCGGGAGTCAGAGGATGCGGGTTCTAATCCTTGCTCTTGTCACTTGTCAGCTGTGTGACCTTGGGCAAGTCACTTCACTTCTCTGAGCCTCAGTGACCTCATCTGGAAAATGGGGATGAAGCCTGTGAGCCCCCCGTGGGACAACCTGATCACATTGTATCCCCCCCAGCGCTTAGAACAGTGCTTCACACGTAGTAAGCACTTAACAAATGCCATCACTATTATTATTATTAGGACAGGAGCCCTCTTTTCCCTACCCTTTCCCCAGAAAAGCAGTACGGCCTAGTGGGAAAGATCCCGGGAGTCAGAGGTCGTGGGTTCTAATCCCGACTCTTGCCACTTGTCAGCTGTGTGACTGTGGGCAAGTCACTTCACTTCTCTGAGCCCCAGTGACCTCATCTGGAAAATGGGGACGAAGCCTGTGGGCCCCCCGTGGGACAACCTGATCACCTTGTATCTCCCCAGCGTTTAGAACAGTGCTCCACACATAGTAAGTGCTTAACAAATGCCATCATCATTATTATTATTATTATGACAGCAGCCCTCTTTTCCCTACCGTTTCCCTAGAAAAGCAGTACAGCCTAGTGGGAAACATCCCGGGAATCAGAGGACGTGGGTTCTAATCCCAACTCTTGTCACTTGTCAGCTGTGTGACCTTGGGCAAGTCACTTCAATCAATCAATCAATCGTATTTATTGAGCGCTTACTGTGTGCAGAGCACTGGACTAAGCGCTTGGGAAGTACAAGTTGGCAACCTATAGAGACGGTCCCTACCCAACAGTGGGCTCACAGTCTAAAAGGGGGAGACAGAGAACAAAACCAAACATACTAACACAATAAAATAAATAGAATAGATATGTACAAGTGAAATAAATAAATGGAGTAATAAATATGTACAAACGGATATACATATATACAGGATATACATATATACATATATTCACTTCTCTGAGCCTCAGTGACCTCATCTGGAAAATGGAAAATGGAAAATCCAGAAAATGGGGATGAAGCCAGTGAGCCCCCCGTGGGACAACCTGATCACCTTGTATCCTCCCAGAGTTTAGAACAGTGCTCCACACATAGTAAGCGCTTAACAAATGCCATCATTTATTATTATTATTAGGACAGCAGCCCTCTTTTCCCTACCATTTCCCTAGAAAAGCAGTACGACCTTGAGGGAAACATCCTGGGAGTCAGAGGTGGCGGGTTCTAATCCCTACTTTGCCACTTGTCAGCTGTGTGACCTTGGGCAAGTCACTTCACTTCTCTGAGCCTCAGTGACCTCATCTGGAAAATAGGAATGAAGCCTGTGAGCCCCCCGTGGGACAACCTGATCACCCTGTATCCCCCGCAGCACTTAGAACAGTGCTTCGCACATAGTAAGCGCTTAACAAATGCCATCACTATTATTATTATTAGGACAGGAGCCCTCTTTTCCCTACCATTCCCCTAGAAAAGCAGTATGGCCTAGAGGGAAACATCCCGGGAATCAGAGGACGTGGGTTCTAATCCCGATTCTTGTCACTTGTCAGCTGTGTGACTTTGGGTAAGTCACTTCACTTCTCTGAGCCTCAGTGACCTCATCTGGAAAATGGGGATGAAGCCAGTGAGCCCCACATGGGACAACCTGATCACATTGTATCCCCCCCAGCGCTTAGAACAGTGCTTTGCACATATTAAGCGCTTAAATGCCATCACTGTTATTATTATTATTAGCACAGGAGCCCTCTTTTCCCTACCGTTCCCCTAGAAAAGCAGTACGGCCTAGAGGGAAAGATCCCAGGAGTCAGAGGTCGTGGGTTCTAATCCCAGCTCTGCCACTTGTCAGCTGTGTGACCTTGGGCAAGTCACTTCACTTCTCTGAGCCTCAGTGACCTCATCTGGAAAATGGGGATGAAGCCAGTGAGCCCCCCGTGGGACAACCTGATCACCTTGTATCCTCCCAGAGTTTAGAACAGTGCTCCACACATATTAAGAGCTTAACAAATGCCATCATTTATTATTATTATTAGGACAGCAGCCCTCTTTTCCCTACCGTTTCCCTAGAGAAGCAGTACGGCCTAGATGGAAAGATCCCGGGAGTCAGAGGTCGCGGGTTCTAATCCTGACTCTGCCACCGGTCAGCTGTGTGACCTTGGGCAAGTCACTTCACTTCTCTGAGCCTCAGTTCCCTTATCTGGAAAATGGGGATGAAGCCAGAGAGCCCCCCGTGGGACAACCTGATCACCTTGTTTCTCCCCTGGCGCTTAGAACAGTGCTTTGCACATAGTAAGTGCTTAACAAATGCCATCATTATTATTAGGACAGCGGCCCTCTTTTCCCTACCCTTTCCCTAGAGAAACAGTACGGCCTAGAGGGAAACATCCCGGGAGTCAGAGGTCACGGGTTCTAATCCTGGCTCTGCCACTTGTCAGCTGTGTGACTTTGGGCAAGTCACTTCACTATTCATCCATTCAATCACATTTATTGAGCGCTTACTGTGTGCAGAGCACTGTACTAAGCGCTCGGGAAGTACAAGTTGGCAACATATAGAGTCGGTCCCTACTCCCAGCGCTTAGAACAGTGCCCTGCACATAGTAAGCGCTTAACAAATGCCATTATTATTATTATTATTATTATCAACAGCGGGCTCACAGTCTAGAAGGGGGAGACAGAGAACAAAACAGAACATATTAACAAAATAAAATAAATAGAATAAATATGTACAAATAAAATAAACTTCACTATCACCCCCCAGCGCTTAGAACAGTGCTCGCACATAGTAAGCGCTTAACAAATGCCATCATTATTATTATCATTATTAATCCTAGCTCAGCCGCACTGTCTGCTGTGTGATCCTGGGCAAGTCACCTCACTTCTCTGGGCCTCGGTTTCCTCAACTGCAAAATGGGGATTCAATCCCTGTTCTCCCTCCTACTCAGATTGAGCCCCACATTCTTTCATTCATTCATTCAATCGCATTTATTGAGCGCTCAGTGTGCAAAGCACTGGACTAAGCGCTTGGGAAGTACAAATTGGCAACACATAGAGACGGTCCCTACCCAACAACGCCCTGGGGCCTGTGAATATATGCACTATATGCACATATTTATAATTCTTCAGTAAATGCTCAATAAATATGATTGAATGAATGAGTTCTATTGATTTTTATTAATGATGTGTAGATATCTATAATTCTATTTATTATTTATTATACATTTATTTATATATATCTATATATATCTCTCTATATATTATATATATTTATTATAATGATGCCTGTTTCCTTGTTTTGCTATGGGTCTCCCCCCTTCTAGACTGTGAGCCCGCTGAGGGCAGGAATTGTCTCTCCTTGTTGCTGACTTTTGTACTTTCCAAGCGCTTACTACAGTGCTTGCACACAGTAAGCGCTCAATAAATACAATTGAATGAATCAGCAGTGTGGCTTAGCAGATAGAGCCCCGGTCTGTGAGTTAGAAGGACCCGGGTTCTAATCCCGGCTCCGCCACGTGTCTCTCTGTGTGACCTCGGGTAAGTCACTTCATGGGCAGAGGCTGTACTAGACTGTGAGCCCGCTGTTGGGTAGGGACCGCCTCTATATGTTGCCACCTTGTACTTCCCAAGCGCTTAGTACAGTGTTCTGCACACAGTAAGTGCTCAATAAATACGATTGAATGAATAAATGTACCCCAGTGCTTAGTATAGTACCTGGCACACAGGAGGAGCTTAACAAATACCGTAAAAAAAAAGAAACCCTCCAAAGAAATAAGTGTAGTATTCGGGGAGAAGGAAGAGAGAAAGAGACATGAACAGAGGCCGAGGGAAAGAGACAAAGGCAGACGGAGCGAGAGACAAAGAGAAACATGGGCAGAGGATGTACTAGACCGTGAGCCCGTTGTTGGGTAGGGACCGTCTCTATATGTTGCCAACTTGTACTTCCCAAGCGCTTAGTACAGTGCTCTGCACACAGTAAGCGCTCAATAAATACGCTCGAATGAATGACATCTCTGTATCATCACAAAGCAGAAGACAGAGCTAGCTTCTTGAGAAGATTCATGAAGGAGGCAATCAATCAATCATATTTATTGAGCGCTTACTATGTGCAGAGCACTGTACTAAGCGCTTGGGAAGTACAAATTGGCACTGGTCTTACTGAGTGCCCACTGGGCACAATAATTATGACAGCATTTATTAAGCGCTTACTATGTGCCAAGCACTGTTCTAAGCGCTGGGGAGGATACAAGATGATCAGGTTGTCCCACGGGGGGCTCACAGTCTTCATCCCCATTTTACAGGTGAGGGAACTGAGGCCCAGAGAAGTGAAGTGACTTGCCCAGAGTCACACAGCTGACAAGTGGCGGAGCCGGGATTTGAACCCATGACCTCTGACCTCAAATCCGTGCTCTTTCCACTAGGCCATGCTGCTCCTCTATGTGCCAAGCACTGTTCTAAGCGCTGGGGAGGATACAAGATGATCAGGTTGTCCCACGGGGGGCTCACAGTCTTCATCCCCATTTTACAGGTGAGGGAACTGAGGCCCAGAGAAGTGAAGTGCCTTGCCCAAAGTCACACAGCTGACAAGTGGCGGAGCCGGGATTTGAACCCATGACCTCTGACTCCAAAGCCCGGGCTCTTTCCACTAGGCCATGCTGCTCCTCTATGTGCCGAGCACTGTTCTAAGCGCTGGGGAGGTTACAAGGTGATCAGGTTGTCCCACGGGGGGCTCACAGTCTTCATCCCCATTTTACAGGTGAGGGAACTGAGGCCCAGAGAAGTGAAGTGACTTGCCCAGAGTCACACAGCTGACAAGTGGCGGAGCCGGGATTTGAACCCATGACCTCTGACTCCAAAGCCCGGGCTCTTTCCGCTGAGCCACGCTGGAAGATTCATGAATAAGGCACTGGTCTTACTGAGTGCCCACTGGGCACAATGCACGGCACTAAGCGTTTGGGAAGTGTAAAATGAGCCGGCGACGTTGCCTCTCCTCAGGCTCTCTATCCGTCCTTGCTTCACAGAGAAGCAGCGTGGCTCAGTGGAAAGAGCCCGGGCTTTGGAGTCAGAGGTCGTGGGTTCGAATCCCGGCTCCGCCAATTGTCAGCTGGGTGACTTTGGGCAAGTCACTTCACTTCTCTGGGCCTCAGTTACCTCATCTGTAAAGTGGGGATTAAGACTGTGAGCCCCACATGGGCAAACCTGATCACCTTGTAACCTCCCCAGCACTTAGAACAGTGCTTTGCACATAGTAAGTGCTTAATAAATGCCATTATTATTATTATTATTCACCCTGCCCGGTACTGTGGGCCCTGTGTCACGCCTATCCGTGCCACTCTCCGCCTCTGCCCTTCCCCACTCTTGTTTCTCTTCTAATTCCCTGCTGCCCTTCCCAGCTGGGCGTTGTTGCCACTGACCTTTGGTAATAATAAAGATCGATCAATCAATCAATCATATTTATTAAGCGCTTACTGTGTGCAGAGCACTGTACTAAGCGCTTGAGAAGTACAGGCTGGCAACATATAGAGACAGTCCCTACCCAAAGATGGTATTCGTTAAGTGCTTACTATGTGCAAAGCACTGTTCTAAGTGCTGGGGGGGGGGGGGTACAATGTGATCAGGTTGTCCCACGTGGGGCTCACAGTCTTCATCCCCATTTTTCAGATGAGGGAACTGAGGCACAGAGAGTGACCTCATAGCACGTATGTACGGATCTTTGAATTCGATAGTGTCAATTACTTATTTGTTGATGTTAATGTCTGTCTCCCCCTCTAGATTGTAAGCACATTACGGGCAGGGGACGCGTCTGCTAATTCTGTGTGTTGGACTCTCTCAATCAATCGTATTTATTGAGCGCTTACTGTGTGCAGAGCACTGTACTAAGCGCTTGGGAAGTACAAGCTGGCAACATATAGAGACAGTCCCCACCCAACAGTGGGCTCACAGTCTAGGAAGTGGGCTCACAGTCTTAGTACAGTGCTCTGCACATGGGGAGTGCTCAAAAAATGTGATTGATCAGAGGCTGAGAGGGGAGAGAGAGAAAGAGACACACGGGCAGAGGTCGAAAGAGAGACGTGAGCAGAAGCGGAAAGACACAGAGCAAAGGTCAATATAGCAAAGGTGTATACAGTAAGCTCGTCGTGGGCAGGAAACGTATCTGTTTATTGTTATACTGTACTCTCCCAAGCGCTTAATACAGTGCTCTTCACACTGTAAGTGTTCAGACTGAACAAATGAATGGAAAAACCCACACACAGAGATGGGCGGAGGGTTTTGCAGGTTTTTCCAAGCACCGACTTAAGCTTCTCTGTCCCAACCCCTTCCTTTCGGCTCCGTCCCGGGCCAGGGCCTCCGGAGGCGCTGAGAGAGCGGGGCATGGAGTCTGAGGAGCTAAGACAGAAAGGATCGGGGTCTGAGGAGCTGAGAGAGAAGGGACCGGAGTCTGAGGGGCTGAGATGGCAAGGACCGGGGCCTGAGGAGCTGAGAGAGATGGGACTGCAGTCTGAGGAGCTAAGACAGAAAGGACCGGGGTCTGAGGAGCTGAGAGAGATGGGACCGGAGTCTGAGGAGCTAAGAGAGAAGGGACCGGAGTCTGAGGAGCTAAGATAGCAAGGACTGGGGCCTGAAGAGCTGAGAGAGAAGGAACAGGAGTCTGAGGAGCTAAGAGAGCGGGGCCTGGTGTCAGAGGCATTGGGAGTGCGGGGCCCGGAGTCTGAGGAGCTAAGGCAGAAAGGACCGGGGTCTGAGGAGCTGAGAGAGAAGGGACCGGAGTCTGAGGGGCTGAGACGGCAAGGACCGGGGCCTGAGGAGCTGAGAGAGATGGGACCGCGGTCTGAGGAGCTAAGATAGAAAGGACCGGGGTCTGAGGAGCTGAGAGAGATGGGACCGGAGTCTGAGGAGCTAAGACAGGAGGGACCGGAGTCTGAGGAGCTGAGATAGCAAGGACCGGGACCTGAAGAGATGAGAGAGAAGGAACAGGAGTCTGAGCAGCTAACAGAGCGGGGCCTGGTGTCGGAGGCGCTGAGAGTGCGGGGCCCGGAGTCTGAGGAGCTAAGAGAGGAAGGACCGTGGCCTGAGGAGCTGAGAGAGAAGGGACCGGAGTCTGAGGAGCTAAGAGAGCGGGGCCTGGTGTCGGAGGCGCTGAGAGAGCGGGGCCCGGAGTCTGAGGAGCTAAGACACAAAGGACCGGGGCCTGAGGAGCTGAGAAAGAAGGGACTGGAGTCTGAGGAACTAAGAAAGGACCGGGGCCTGAGGAGCAGAAAGAGATGGGACCGGAGACTGAGGAGCTAAGGCAGCAAGGGCTGGGGCCTGAGGAGCTGAGAGAGATGGGACCAGAGTCTGAGGAGCTGAGACGGCAAGGGCAGGGGCCTGAGGAGCTGAGAGAGAAGGGACCGGAGTCTGAGGAGCTGAGACAGCAAGGGCTGGGGCCTGAGGAGCTGAGAGAGAAGGGACCAGAGTCTGAGGAGCTGAGACAGCAAGGACCGCGGTCTGAGGAGCTAAGACAGCAAGAACCGGGGCCTGAGGAGCTGAGAGAGAAGGGACCAGAGTCTGAGGAGCTAAGACAGCAAGGGCCGGGGCCTGAGGAGATGAGAGAGAAGGGACCGGAGTCTGAGGAGCTGAGACAGCAAGAACCAGGGCCTGAGGAGCTGAGAGAGATGGGACCGGAGTCTGAGGAGCTGAGACGGCAAGGACCGGGGCCTGAGGAGCTGAGAGAGAAGGGACCGCAGTCTGAGGAGCTAAGATAGAAAGGACCGGGGACTGAGGAGCTGAGAGAGATGGGACAGGAGTCTGAGGAGCTAAGAGAGAAGGGACCGGAGTCTGAGGAGCTAAGATAGCAAGGACCGGGACCTGAAGAGATGAGAGAGAAGGAACAGGAGTCTGAGGAGCTAACAGAGAGGGGCCTGGTGTCGGAGGCGCTGAGAGTGCGGGGCCCGGAGCCTGAGGAGCTAAGAGAAGAAGGACCGCGGCCTGAGGAGCTGAGAGAGAAGGGACCGGAGTCTGAGGAGCTAAAAGAGCGGGGCCTGGTGTCGGAGGCGCTGAGAGAGCGGGGCCCGGAGTCTGAGGAGCTAAGACAGAAAGAACTGGGGCCTGAAGAGATGAGAGAGAAGGGACCAGAGTCTGAGGAGCTAAGACAGAAGGGACTGGGGCCTGAGGAGCAGAGAGAGATGGGACCGGAGACTGAGGAGCTAAGGCAGCAAGGGCTGGGGCCTGAGGAGCTAAGAGAGCGGGACCTGTTGTCAGAGGTGCTGAGAGAGCAGGGCTCGGAGTCTGAGGAGCTAAGACAGCAAGGACCGGGGCCTGAGGAGCTGAGAGAGAAGGGACTGGAGTCAGAGGAGCTGAGACAGCAAAGGCCAGGGCCTGAGGAGCTGAGAGAGAAGGGACTGGAGTCTGAGGAGCTGAGACAGCAAGGACCGCGGCCTGAGGAGCTAAGAGAGAAGGGACCAGAGTCTGAGGAGCTAAGAGAGCGGGGCCTGGTGTCGGGGGCGCTGAGAGAGCAGGGCCTGGAGTCTGAGGAGCTAAAACAGCAAGGACCAGGACCTGAGGAGCTGAAGGGACCAGAGTCTTCTAAGGAGCTAAGAGAGCTAGGACCGGGGCCTGAGGAGCTGAGAGAGCAGGACCCGGAGTCTGAGGAGCAAGAGAGCAAGGGCCGGGGCCTGAGGAGCTGAGACAGAAGGGACTGGAGTCTGAGGAGCTGAGACAGCAAGGACCGCGGCCTGAGGAGCTAAGAGAGAAGGGACCGGAGTCTGAGGAGCTAAGAGAGCGGGACCTGGTGTCAGAGGTGCTGAGAGAGCGGGGCCCGGAGTCTGAGGAGCGAAGAGAGTAAGGACCAGGGCCTGAGGAGCTGAGAGAGAAGGGACCAGAGTCTGAGGAGCTAAGAGAGTGAGGTCTGGTGTCAGAGGCGGAGAGAGAAGGGCTCGGAGTCTGAGCAGCTAAGAGAGAAGGGACCAGAGTCTGAGGAGCTGAGAGAGAAGGGACTGGAGTCTGAGGAGCTAAGAGAGAGGGGCCTGGTGTCGGGGGTGCTGAGAGAGTGGGGCTCAGAGTCTGAGGAGCTAAGACAGCAAGGGCCGGGGCCTGGGGAGCTCAGAGAGAAGGGACTGGAGTCTGAGGAGCTAGGAGAGCGGGGCCTGGTGTCGGGGGAGCTGAGAGAGGGGCCCAGAGTCTGAGGAGCTAAGACAGTAAGGAGCAGGGCCTGAGGAGCTGAGAGAGAAGGGACCAGAGTCTGAGGAGCTAAGAGAGCGAGGTCTGGTGTCCGAGGCGCTGAGAGAGAAGGGCTCGGAGTCTGAGGAGCTAAGAGAGAAGGGATCGGAGTCTGAGGAGCTGAGAGAGAAGGGACTGGAGTCTGAGGAGCTGAGACAACAAGGACCGCGGCCTGAGGAGCTAACAGAGAAGGGACCAGAGTCTGAGGAGCTAAGAGAGCGGGGCCTGGTGTCGGGGGCGCTGAGAGAGCAGGGCTTGGAGTCTGAGGAGCTACGACAGCAAGGACCGGGGCCTGAGGAGCTGAGAGAGAAGGCACCGGAGTCTGAGGAGCTAAGAGAGAGGGGCCTGGGGTCAGAGATGCTGAGAGAGCGGGGCTCGGGGTCTGAGGAGCTAAGACAGCAACGGCCGGGGCCTGAGGAGCTGAGAGAGAAGGGACTGGAGTCTGAGGAGCTAAGAGAGCGGGGCCTGGTGTCAGAGGTGCTGAGAGAGCAGGGCTCGGAGTCGGAGGGCTAAGATAGTAAGGACCAATCAATCAATCAATCGTATTTATTGAGTGCTTACTATGTGCAGAGCACTGTACTAAGCGCTTGGGAAGTACAAATTGGCAACGTATAGAGACAGTCCCTACCCAACAGTGGGCTCACAGTCTAAAAGGGGGAGACGGAGAATAAAACCAAACATACTAACAAAATAAAATAAATAGGATAGATATGTACAAGTAAAATAAATAAATAGAGTAATAAATATGTACAAGCATATATACATATATACAGGTGCTGTGGGGAAGGGAAGGAGGTAAGATGGGGGATGGAAAGAGGACGAGGGGGAGAGGAAGGAAGGGGCTCAGTCTGGGAAGGCCTCCTGGAGGAGGTGAGCTCTCAGCAGGGCCTCGAAGGGACCAGGGCCTGAGGAGCTGAGAGAGAAGGGACCAGAGTCTGAGGAGCTAAGAGAGCAAGGTCTGGTGTCCGAGGCGCTGAGAGAGAAGGGCTTGGAGTCTGAGGAGCTAAGAGAGGAAGGACCGGGGCCTGAGGTGCTGAGAGCGAAGGAACTGGAGACGGAGGAGCTAAGACAGCAAGAACTGGGGCCTGAAGAGCTGAGACTTGACACCTGTGCACAAGTTTTGTTTTGTTGTCTGTCTCCCCCTTCTAGACTGTGAGCCCGTTAGCTGGGTAGGGACCGTCTCTATATGTTGCCAACTTGGACTTCCCAAGCGCTTAGTCCAGTGGTCTGTGCACAGTAAGCACTCAATAAATACAACCGAATGAATGAATGAATGAACGGGCTCACAGTCTAGAAGTGGGAGACGGACAACAAAACAAAACGTGTAGACGGCTGTCAAAATCGTCAGAACGAATAGAATTATAGCTAGAAGCCCATCATTAGCAAAAGAAATAGAATAGCAAATATTTACAAGTAAAATAAATAGAGTAATAAATCTGTACAAACATATATACAGGTGCTGTGGGGAGCGGAAGGAGGTAGGGCGGGGGGATGGGGAGGAGGAGAGGAAAAAGAGGGACTCAGTCTGGGAAGGCCTCCTGGAGGAGGTGAGCTCTCAGTAGGGATTTGAAGAGAAGAGGAGAGCTAGGTTGGCGGAGAAGCAGCGTGGCTCAGTGGAAAGAGCCCGGGTTTTGGAGTCATAGGTCATGGGTTCAAATCCCAGCTCCGCCACTTAGCTGTGTGACTTTGGGCAAGTCACTTCACTTCTCTGAGCCTCAGTTCCCTCATCTGGAAAACGGGGATGAAGACTGGGAGCCCCCCGTGGGACAACCTGATCACCTTGGAACCTCCCCAGCGCTTAGAACAGTGCTTTGCACGTAGTAAGCGCTTAATAAATGCCATTATTATTATTATTATGTGCGGAGGGAGGGCATTCCGGGCCAGGGGGAGGCCGGGGGCCGGGGGTCATCATCATCATCAATCGTATTTATTGAGCGCTTACTGTGTGCAGAGCACTGTACTAAGCGCTTGGGAAGTACAAATTGGCAACATGTAGAGACGGTCCCTACCCAACGGTGGGCTCGCAGTCTAAAAGGGGGAGACAGAGAACAAAACCAAACATACTGACAAAATAAAATAGAGTAGATATGTACAAGTAAAATAGAGTGATAAATATGTACAAACATATATACAGGTGCTGTGGGGAAGGGTCGACGGCAGGGCGGGGGAGACGCTCAATAAATACGAATGAATGAACGAATGAACAGACGGAACGAGCGACAGATGGTTGGTTGGTGGGCAGGGGAGAGCCACGGGGGCGGTGAGGAAGTCCGGCGGGCGGGCCAGAGAGAGCTGCCCGGCCCGGTGAGAAAGCCCGCGAGGTGACAGGTTGCTCTCCCCGGACATTTCCCTTGGCCGGCTTCCCCCCCGCGAGGCTACGGAAAGGAGCGAGCCAAGACGGATAACCTGGAGGCGGCAGCGCGGGCGGTTTCCACGGGACTTTCAAAAAACAAAAACTGAAAAGACACCGAAGGGAAAGGTGGAAAATCATCAATCAATCGTATTTATGGAGCGCTTACCGTGTGCAGAGCACTGTACTAAGCGCTTGGGAAGTCCAAGTTGGGAACATATAGAGACGGTCCCTAATAAAATAATAATAATGGCATTTATTAAGCGCTTACTATGTGCAAAGCACTGTTCTAAGCACTGCGGAGGTTACAAGGTGATCAGGTTGTCCCATGGGGGGCTCACAGTTTGAATCCCCATTTTACAGATGAGGTCACTGAGGCACAGAGAAGTGAAGTGACTTGCCCAAAGTCACACAGCTGACAACTGGCAGAGTCGGGATTCGAACCCATGACCTCTGACTCCAAAGCCCGCGCTCTTTCCACTGAGCCACGCTGCTTCTCCTACTCAACAGTGGGCTCACAGTCTAAAAGAAAATACATTTTCCAAGACCCCGAGGGCACAGCTGGAAACTCCCGCTTCTGGTGCTCCTCATCAATCAATCAATCAATCAATTGTATTTACTGGCTTCCGGTGCTCCTCATCAATCAATCGTATTTATGGAGCGCTTACTGTGTGCAGAGCACTGTACTAAGCGCTTGGGAAGTACAAGTTGGGAACGTATAGAGACGGTCCCTACCCAACAGTGGGCTCACAGTCTAAAAGAAAATACATTTTCCAAGACCCCGAGGGCACAGCTGGAAACTCCCACTTCTGGTGCTCCTCATCAATCAATCAATCAATCAATCGTATTTATTGAGCACTTACTATGTGCAGCACTGTACTAAGCACTTGGGAAGTACAAGTTGGGAACGTATAGAGACGGTCCCTACCCAACAGTGGGCTCACAGTCTAAAAGAAAATACATTTTCCAAGACCCTGATGGCACAGCTGGAAACTCCCGCTTCTGGTGCTCCTCATCAAATCGATCAATCAATTGTATTTATTGGTTTCCGGTGCTCCTCATCAATCAATCGTATTTATGGAGCGCTTACTGTGTGCAGAGCACTGTACTAAGCGCTTGGGAAGTACAAGTTGGGAACGTATAGAGACGGTCCCTACCCAACAGTGGGCGCACAGTCTAAAAGAAAATACATTTTCCAAGACCCCGAGGGCACAGCTGGAAACTCCCGCTTCTGGTGCTCCTCATCAAATCAATCAATCAATCGTATTTATTGGCTTCTGGTGCTCCTCCTCAATCAATCGTATTTATTGAGTGCTTACTGTGTGCAGAGCACCGTACTAAGCGCTTGGGAAGTACAAGTTGGCAACAATAAGAGAAACGGCGTGGCTTAGGGGAAAGAGACTGGGCTTTGGAGTCAGAGGTCGTGGGTTCAAATCCCAACTCCGCCACTTGTCACCTGGGTGACTTTGGGCAAGTCACTTCACTTCTCTGGGCCTCAGCTACCTAATCTGGAAAATGGGGATTAAGTCTGTGAGCCCCCCGTGGGAAAACATGATTACCTTGTAACCTCCCCAGCGCTTAGAACAGTGCTTTGCACATAGTAAGCGCTTAATAAATGCATCATCATCATTATTATTATTATTATTATTATTATTATTATTATTATTACTGTGTGCAGGGGAGTGGACTGAGAGCTTAGGAGAGGAAAATAGAGTTAGTAGACAAGATCCTTAATAATAATAATAATAATAATAACAATAATAACAATAATAATAATAACAACCATGGTAGGCATAAAGTCCGTACGATCGCCAAGCACAGTACTAAGCTCTGGGTTATGGAAAGATAGGCACAGTCCTTCTCTAGACTGAAAGCTCTCTGTGGGCAGGAAACATATTTACTCACTCTGTGATATCGTCCTCTCCCAAGCGCTTAGTACAGTGCTCTGCACACAGTAATTGCTCAATAAATATGATTGATTGATTCATTCAATCGCATTTATTGAGCACTCACTATGTGCAGAGCACTGTACTAAGCGCTTGGGAAGTACAAGTCGGCAACAGACAGAGACGGTCCCTACCCAACAGCGGGCTCACAGTCTGATTTGAACGGGAGTCCAAGGGGCCAAGGGGTGTCTTTCCTCAGCGCTTAGTGCAGTGCCTGCATACAGTAGACACTTAATTAAAAATAATAATAATAATAATAATGTTGGCATTTCTTAAGCGCTTACTATGTGCAAAGCACGGTTCTAGGCGCTCAGGAGGTTACAAGGTGATCAGGTTGTCCCACGTAGGGCTCACAGTCTTCATCCCCATTTTACAGATGAGGTAACCGAGGCGCAGAGAAGTGAAGTGACTTGCCCAAAGTCCCCCAGCTGACAATTGGCGGAGCCGGGATTTGCACCCATGACCTTTGACTCCAAAGCCCGGGCTCTTTCCACTGAGCCACGCTGCTTCTCTGCTTACTATGTGCCAAGCAGTGTTCGAAGCACGTCCAATCTGATTATCTTGTATTTCCTCCAGCGCTTAGTACAGTGCCCGGCACGGAGTAAACGCTTAACAAATGCCATTATTATTATTATTCGTTCAATCATTCAGTCATATTTATTGAGCACTTGCTGCATGCACAGTACTGTACTAAACACTTGGGAGAAGCCGCATGGCTTAGTGGCAAGAGCCCGGGCTTGGGAACCAGAGGTCGTGGGTTCTAATCCTGGTTCTGCCACTTGTCAGCTGTGTGACTTTGGGCAAGTCACTTCACTTCTCCGCGCCTCAGTTCCCTCATCTGCAAAATGGGGATGAAGACTGTGAGCCCACCCATGAGACAACCTGATCACTGATCACAGTGATGAGCACTGTGCTAAGCGCTTGGGAAGTACAAGCAGCGTGGCTCAGTGGAAAGAGCACGGGCTTTGGAGTCAGAGATCATGGGTTCGGATCCCGCCTCCGCCTCATGTCTGCTGTGTGACCTTGGGCAAGTCACTTAACTTCTCGGGGCCTCAGTTCCCTCATCTGTAAAATGGGGATGATGACTGTGAGCCCCCACGGGACAACCTGATCACCTTGTATCCCCCCAGTGCTTAGAACAGTGCTTTGCGCATAGTAAGCGCTTAACAAATGCCATTATTATTATTATTATTATTACAAGTTGGCAAGTTGGAAATACAAGTTTATAGTTAATAAATACAACTGAATGAATGAACGACATTGACCCAACTCTGTTAACTCTGAATTTCATTACAATGAAACAACAGCTTCTAGCCTCTGTTGGGTAGGGACCGTCTCAAGATGTTGCCAACTTGGACTTCCCAAGCGCTTAGTACAGTGCTCTGCACACAGTAACCGCTCAATAAATACGATTGAATGAATGAATGAATGAATGAACAGCGAAAAGCCAAACCGGAGACTGATTTTTGACCGGCAGTTAAGTACAAAACTTCAAGAAATGCTCGCTGGAATTTATCAAGCGCTTAGTACAGTGTTCTGCGCATGGTAAGCGCTCAATAAATATGATTGAATGAAATGAATGAATCAAGTGTTGTTAATAGCAATAGTAATAATAATAATAATGCTAGCATTTATTAAGCGCTTACTATGTGCAAAGCACTGTTCTAAGCGCTGGGGAGGTTACAAGGTGATCAGGTTGTCCCACGGGGGGCTCCCAGTCTTCATCCCCATTTTGCAGATGAGGTAACTGAGGCCCAGAGAAGTGACTTGCCGAAAGTCATACAGCTGACAAGTGGCGGAGCCGGGATTTGAACCCATGACCTCTGACTCCAAAGCCCGGGCTCTTTCCACTGAGCAGTGACTTGCCCAAAGTCCCACAGCTGACAAGTGGCGGAGCTGGGATTCTAGACTGTGAGCCTGCAGTTGGGTAGGGACCGTCTCTCTATGTTGCCAACTTGTCCTTCCCAAGCGCTTAGTACAGTGCTCTGCACACAGTAAGCGCTCAATAAATACGATTGAATGAATGAATGAATAGCGAAAAGCCAAACCGGAGACTGATTTTTGACCGGCAGTTAAGTACAAAACTTCAAGAAATGCTCGCTGG
The DNA here is from genome assembly GCF_015852505.1 of Tachyglossus aculeatus. NCBI lineage: Eukaryota > Metazoa > Chordata > Mammalia > Monotremata > Tachyglossidae > Tachyglossus > Tachyglossus aculeatus. The sequence goes on from NC_052067.1 coordinate 171,439,720, forward strand.
AATTTATCAAGCGCTTAGTACAGTGTTCTGCACATGGTAAGCACTCAATAAATACGAATGAATGAATGAATGAACAGCGAAAAGCCAAACCGGAGACTGATTTTTGACCGGCAGTTAAGTAGAAAACTTCAAGAAATGCTCGCTGGAATTTATCAAGCGCTTAGTACAGTGTTCTGCACATGGTAAGCGCTCAATAAATACGACTGAATGAAATGAATGAATCAAGTGTTGTTAATAGCAATAGTAATAATAATAATAATAATGCTGGTGTTTATTAAGCGCTTACTACGTGCAATGTTCTAGTGCATAGTATGCATACTATGTGTACTGGGGAGGTTACAAGGTGATCAGGTTGTCCCACGGGGGGCTCCCAGTCTTCATCCCCATTTTCCAGATGAGGGAACTGAGGCCCAGAGAAGTGACTTGCCCGAAATCACCCAGCTGACAATTGGCGGAGCCGGGATTTGAACCCACGCCCTCTGCCTCCAAAGCCCGGGCTCTGCCCACCGAGCCACGGTGATTAAACGTTGACCGTTCACTGTTCTGAGCGCCAGGAAGACTGCAGAGATTGGAATTAGGCTCCCGGCTAGTTTGTGTCTACACAGCTTATCTGGGTGGGCGGGGTGGAGATCCGATTCCCGTTTTCCCAGGGCCCAGAGGGGTCAAGTGACTGGCCCAAGGTCACACAGCAGCTCAGAGGAGGGACTGGAACTCAGGTTTCCTGACTCACCCGGCCGTCCTCGCGGCCTCTGGGTGAAACGGCTAAGGAAGTGGCCACCTCCCTTCTCCGCCCCTATATATGTTTGTATGTAATAATAATAATAATAATAATAATAATAATAGCATTTATTAAGCGCTTACTACGTGCCACGCACTGTTCTAAGCGCTGGGGAGGCTAACAAGGTGATCAGGTTGTCCCACCGGGGGCTCCCAGTCTTCATCCCCATTTTACAGATGAGGGAACTGAGGCCCAGAGAAGTGAAGTGACTTGCCCAAAGTCACCCAGCTGATAAGTGGTGGAGCCGGGATTTGAACTCATGACCTCTGACTCCAAAGCCCCAGCTCTTACCACCGAGCCACGCTGCTTCTTATGGAAGAAGAAGAGTACTTATTACTCTATTTTATTTGTACATATTCTATTTATTTTATTTTGTTAATATGTTTTGTTTTGTTGTCTGTCTCCCCCTTCTAGACTGTAAGCCCGCTGTCGGGTAGGGACCGCCTCTATATGTTGCCAACTTGGACTTTCCAAGCGCTTAGTACAGTGCTTTGCACACAGTAAGCGCTCAATAAATACGACTGAATGAATGAATGGAAGTTTCCCCAGGGGAAGCAGTGTGGTCCGGTGGGTAGAGCCCGGGCTTGGGAATCAGAAGGACAATACGTTTAATATGTTTAGTTTTGTCGTCTGCCTCCCCCTTCTAGGCTGTGAGCCCACTGTTGGGTAGGGACCGTCTCTAGACGTTGCCAACTTGGACTTCCCAAGCGCTTAGTACAGTGCTCTGCACACAGTAAGCGCTCAATAGATACGATTGATTGATTGATTGATTGATTAACGGCGGGTTGGGGAGGGCCGTTGGAACCGCAAGCGGAGCTCAGTGGTCAGCGTATCGCCAGGCAGCTCTCCGACACAGCGACGCCTCCCCGGACTCCTGGGCCCCGACACGGAGCCTCCTGGGAACGGCTCTGGGAGTGAGCCTGGAAACCCTTTCTTCTCTCTTCTCTTCCCTCTTCTCCTCTCTCCCCTCACCCTTCTCCTTCTTCCTCTTCCTTCTCCTGCCCTCTCCCTTCTCCTCCTGCCCTCTCCCCTTCTCCTCCTGCCCTCTCCCCTTCTCTCCTTCCTCCTCTCCTCTACTGTCTTCTTCTTTCCTTTCCTCCTCTCTTCTCTCCTTTCTCTTCTTCCCTCCTTTTCTCCTCCTCCTCTCTCTTCTGTCCTCCTCTCTTCTCGCCTCCTCTCTCCTCTTCTTCTTCACTCCTCTCTTGTCCTCCTCTTCTCTCCTCCTCTCTCCTCTTCTTCACTCCTCTCTTCTCACCTCCTCTCTTCTCTCCCCATCTCCTCTCCTCCTTTCTCTCACCTCTCTTCTGTCCCCCGCTCCTCTCATCTCCTGTCTTTTTGTCTCTTCTCCCTCCTCTCTTCTCTCCTCCTTTCTCTCCTCTCCTCTCTTCTTCTCTCCTTCTCTTCTCTTTTTCTTCTTCCCTCATCTCCTCTTCTCTCCTCACCTCGTCTCTTCTCTCCCCTGATCCTCTCCTCCTTTCTCTCACCTCTTTTCTCTCCCCTGCTCCTCTCATCTCCTCTTCCTCTCCTCTTCTCCCTCCTCTCGTCTCTCCTCTCTTCTTTTCTCTTTTTCTTCTTCCCTCCTCTCCTCTTCTCTCCTCACCTCGTCTCTTCTCTCCCCCTCTCCTCTCCTCCTTTCTCTCGCCTCTCCTGTCTCCCCGGATCCTCTCCTCCTTTCTCTCATCTCTCTTCTCTCCCCGGATCCTCTCCTCCTTTCTCTCGCCTCTCTTCTCTCCCCTGCTCCTATCCTGTCTCCTCCTCTCCTCTTCTCCCTCCTCTTCTCTCCTCCTTTCACTCTTCTCTCCTCCTTTCTCTTTCTTCTTCCCTCCTCTCCTTTTTTTTTCTTCTTCCCTCCTCTTTTCTCTTCTTCTCTCCTCCTCTCTTCACCTCCTCTCTTCTCTCCCCCTCTCCTCTCCTCCTTTCTCTCGCCTCTCTTCTCTCCCCCGCTCCTATCCTGTCTTCTCCTCTCCTCTTCTCCCTCCTCTTCTCTTCTCTCCTCTTCTCCCTCTTCTCTTCTCTCCTCCTTTTGCTCTTCTCTCCTCCTTTCTCTTTCTTCTTCCCTCCTCTCCTCCTTTCTCTTTTTCCTCTTCCCTCCTCTTTTCTCTTCTCTCCTCCTCTCTTCTCTTTCTTCTTCCCTCCTCTCCTCACCTCCTCTCTTCTCTCCCCCTCCTCTCCTCCTTTCTCTCACCTCTCTTCTCTCCCCTGCTCCTCTCCTCCTCTCTCACCTCTCTTCTCTCCCCCACTCCTCTCATCTCCTGTCTTCTCCTCTCCCTCCTCTTTTCTCTTCTCTCCTCCTTTCACTCTTCTCTCCTCTCCTCCTTTCTTTTTCTTCTTCCCTCCTCTCCTCTGCTCCTCTTTTTCTTCTTCCCTCCTCTCCTCTTCTCCTTTCTCTCACCTCTGTCTTTCCCCCGCGCCTCTCATCTCCTGTCTAATCCTCTCTTCTCTCCTCCTTTCTCTCCTCTCCTCTCTTCTTTTTCTTCTTCCCTCCTCTCTTCTCTCCCCCTCTCCTCTTCTCTCCTCCTTTCTCTCTTCTCTCATCTCCTGTCTTCTCCTCTCCTCCTCTCTTCTCTCATTGATTCATTCAATCGTATTTATTCAGCACTCACTGTGTGCAGAGCACTGTACTAAGCGCTTGGGAAGTACAAGTCGGCAACATATAGAGACGGTCCCTTACCCAACAATGGGCTCACAGTCTAGAAGTCCAGACAACACATAGAGCAGTTAACAATTAACGTGCCATGGCAGTGAAATAAGCAGGTGATGACATCACTGAGAGACGTTAACAATTAACATTAGATGGGAGTAATAAAATAAGCAGACGATGACATCACAGAGAGCGGTTAACAATTAACCTGCAGAAGCGACCATAAAATAGGCAGATGATGTTCAAAGCAGAAGGATGAATTGTCCATAGGTCAGTCAAATCAGATCAAAGAGGTTAATGGCAAGGAGATTCCAGGGGCTCTTGGCAAAAATGTCTCTGAGGTGGTGGAGGAATGAGTCCTATGGAGGGAAGTTCTGGAGTAGGGAGGAACTGTTAAGTGGGGTCATGGCGGAAGAGATGCCCTTCTCTTCTTCCCTCTCTCCCCCTCTTCTCTCCTTCTTTCCTCTCCTCCTCTTCTCTCCTTCTTTCCTCTCTTCTCCTCTCCTCTTTCCTTCTCTCCTCCCCTCTTCTTCTTTCCTCTCTCCCCCCTTCTCTCCTTCTTTCCTCTCTCCTCCTCTTCTCTCCTTCTTTCCTCTCTCCTCCTCTTCTCTCCTCTTTCCTTCTCTCCTCCCCTCCTTTCTCTCCCCTCTTCTCTCCTTCTTTCCTCTCTCCTCCTCTTCTCTCCTCTTTCATCTCTCCTTCTCTCCCCTCCTCTTCTTTCCTTCTTTCCTCTCTCCTTCTCTCCTTTCTCTCCCCTCTTCTCTCCTTCTTTCCTCTCTCCTCCTCTTCTCTCCTGTCCTCTCTCTTTCTCTCCTCCCCTCCTCTCTTCTCTCCCCTCTTCTCTCCTTCTTTCCTCTCTCCTCCTCTTCTCTCCTTTCCTCTCTCCTTCTCTCCTCCCCTCCTCTCTTCTCTCCCCTCCTCTTCTCTCCTTCTTTCCTCTCTCCTCCTCTCCTCCCCTCTTCTTCTTTCCTCTCTCCCCCTTCTCTCCTTCTTTCCTCTCTCCTCCTCTTCTCTCCTTCTTTCCTCTCTCCTCCTCTTCTCTCCTTCTTTCCTCTCTCCTCCTCTTCTCTCCTCTTTCCTTCTCTCCTCCCCTCCTTTCTCTCCCCTCTTCTCTCCTTCTTTCCTCTCTCCTCCTCTTCTCTCCTCTTTCATCTCTCCTTCTCTCCCCTCCTCTTCTTTCCTTCTTTCCTCTCTCCTTCTCTCCTTTCTCTCCCCTCTTCTCTCCTTCTTTCCTCTCTCCTCCTCTTCTCTCCTTCTTTCCTCTCTCTTTCTCTCCTCCCCTCCTCTCTTCTCTCCCCTCTTCTCTCCTTCTTTCCTCTCTCCTCCTCTTCTCTCCTTTCCTCTCTCCTTCTCTCCTCCCCTCCTCTCTTCCCTCCTCTTCTCTCCTTCTTTCCTCTCTCCTCCTCTTCTCTCCTTCTTTCCTCTCTTCTCCTCCTCTCCACTTTCCTTCTCTCCTCCCCTCTTCTCCTTCTTTCCTCTCTCCTCCTCTTCTCTCCTTCTTTCCTCTCTTCTCTTTCCTTCTCTCCTCCCCTCTTCTTTACTCCTCCTCCTCTCTCCTCTTTCCTCTCTCCTTCTCTCCTCTCTCCCCTCCTCTTTCCTCTCTCCTCTCCCCTCCTCTTCTCTCCTTCTTTCCTCTCTCCTTCTCTCCTTTCTCTCCCCTCCTCTTCTCTCCTTCTTTCCTCTCTCCTCCTCTCTCCTTTCCTCTCTCCTTCTCTCCTTTCCTCCTCTCTTCTCTCCCCTCCTCTTCTCTCCTTTTCTCCTCCCCTCTTCTTTACTCCTCCTCCTCTCCTCTCTCCCCTCCTCCTCTCCTTCTTTCCTCTCTCCTCCTCTTCTCTCCTCTTTCCTTCTCTCCTCCCATCCTTTCTCTCCCCTCATCTCTCCTTCTTTCCTCTCTCCTCTTCTCCCCTCCTCTCCTCTCCTCTCTCCCCTCCTCTTCTCTCCTTTCCTCTCTCCTCCTCTTCTCTCTCTTTCCTCTCCTCTTCTTCTCTCCTCTCCTCTCAATAATAATGATGGCATTTAATAAGCACTTACTAAGTGCCAAAGACTGTTCTAAGTGCTGGGGAGGTTACAAGGTGATCAAGTTGTCCCACAGGGGGCTCATGGTCTTCACCCCCATTTTACAGATGAGGGAACTGAGGCTCAGAGAAGTGAAATGACTTGCCCAAGGTCACAGAGCTGACAAGCGGCGGAGCCGGGATTAGAACCCACGACCTCTGACTCCCAAGCCCGGTCTCTTTCCACTGAGCCACGCTGATGATGATGATGGCATTTGTTAAGCGCTTACTATGTGCCAAGCACTGTTCTAAGCGCTGGGGTAGATACAAGGTAATCAGGTTGTCCCACGTGGGGCTCACAGTCTTCACCCCCATTTTACAGATGAGATCACTGAGACACAGAGAAGTGACTTACCCCAAGTCGCACAGCTGACAAGTGGTGGAGCCGGGATTAGAACCCACGACCTCTGACTCCCAAGCCTGGGCTCTTTTTTACAGATGAGGTCACTGAGGCACAGGGAAGTGACTTACCCCAAGTCACACAGCTGGTGAGTGGCGGAGTCAGAATTAGAACCCACGACCTCTGACACCCAAGCCCGGGCTCTTTCCACTAAGTCACATGAGTCCCCAGAGAGATACAGAGATAGAGGAGAGACAGAGAGAAAGAGAGAGAGGGAGAAAACAGAGGCTGAGAGAGGGAACCCAGACTCCCGCGATGTTCTCTGGGCTTGTTGGGCCAAGTGGCAGAGACTGAGATAAAATGATCTAATAATAATAATAATGATGGCATTTATTAAGCGCTTACTATATGCAAAGCACTGTTCTAAGCGCTGGGGTAGATACAAGGTAATCAAGTTGTCCCACGTGGGGCTCACGGACTTAATCCCCATTTTACAGATGCGATAACTGAGGCCCAGAGAAGCGAAGTGACTTGCCCAAAGTCACACGGCTGTCAAGTGGCGGAGTCGGGATTTGAACCCATGACCTCCGGCTCCAAAGCCCGGGCTCTTTCCACTGAGCCACGGTGCTTCTCATGTGGGGAGGGTCTTCTTCTCTCCAGCTTGGGTCTGCCCCTTCCTCAGGCAACAAAGCAGCCAACAACAGTCCCACTTCTGGGGGCGGGATGGGAGGGCCTGAGTAGCCCCCAGAAGCCACAGGCAGACATCCATTGGGTTTACTGAGCACTTACAACCAATCAACTGTATTTCTACCGAGCGCTTACTATGTGCAGAGCACTGTACTAAGGGCTTGCTCTTCCCCTTCCCTCTCCTCCCTCTCTCTCCCCCATCTCCCTCTCTCTCTCTTTCCCCGTCTTTCTCACCCTGTCCTCTTCTCTTTCCCCCCCTGCCTCCCTCTTCTCTCCCCTCTCCCTCTGTCCCCCGTCTCCCCCTTCTCCCTCTCTCTCTCCTCCCCTTCCCTTCTTCCCCACTCTGGCTCTCTCTCCCCCTTCTCCCCACTTCTCTCCCTTCTCCCCCTCCTCTCTCCCTTCTCCCCCCTTCTCTCTCCTCTCTCCCCCATCTCTCCCCTATCTCCCCAATCTCTCCCTTCTCCTTCTCCCTCTTTCTCCCCCTTCTCCCTCTCTCTCTCTTTCCCCGTCTTTCTCACCCTGTCCCCTTCTCTTTCCCCCCCTGCCTCCCTGTTCTCTCCCCTCTCCCTCTGTCCCCCGTCTCCCCCTTCTCCCTCTCTCTCTCCTCCCCTTCTCTTCTTCCCCGCTCTGGCTCTCTCTCCCCCTTCTGCCCACCTCTCTCCCTTCTCCCCCTCCTCTCTCCCTTCTCCCCCCTTCTCTCTCCCTTCTCCCCCTCCTCTCTCCCTTCTCCCCCCTTCTCTCTCCTATCTCCCCATCTCTCCCTTCTCCCCCTTCTCTCTCCTATCTCCCCCATCTCTCCCTTCTCCTTCTCCCCCCTCTTTTCTCCCCCTTCTCCCTCTCTCTCTCTCTCCCCATCTTTCTCACCCTGTCCCCTTCTCTTTCCCCCCTCTGCCTCCCTCTTCTCTCCCCTCTCCCTCTGTCCCCCTTCTCCCCCTTCTCCCTCTCTCTCTCCTCCCCTTCCCTTCTTCCCCACTCTGGCTCTCTCTCCCCCTTCTCCCCACCTCTCTCCCTTCTCCCCCTCTTCTCTCCCTTCTCCCCCCTTCTCTCTCCTATCTCCCCCCATCTGTCCCCTATCTCCCCCTCTCTTTCTCCCCCTTCTCCCTCTCTCTCTCTCTTTCCCCATCTTTCTCACCCTCTCCCCTTCTCTTTCCCCCCTCTGCCTCTCTCTTTCTCTGTCTCCCTCTTCTCTCCCCGCCTTCCCTTCTTCCCGGCTCTGGTTCTCTCTCCCCCTTCTCCCCACCTCTCTCCCTTCTCCCCCCCCCTTCTCCCCACCTCTCTCCCTTCTCCCCCTCTTCTCTCCCTTCTCCCCCCTTCTCTCTCCTATCTCCCCCCATCTGTCCCCTATCTCCCCCTCTCTTTCTCCCCCTTCTCCCTCTCTCTCTCTTTCCCCATCTTTCTCACCCTCTCCCCTTCTCTTTCCCCCCTCTGCCTCTCTCTTTCTCTGTCTCCCTCTTCTCTCCCCTTCTCCCTCTCTCTCTCCCCGCCTTCCCTTCTTCCCGGCTCTGGTTCTCTCTCCCCCTTCTCCCCACCTCTCTCCCTTCTCCCCCCTTCTCTCTCCTATCTCCCCCATCTCTCCCTTCTCCCCCTCTCTTTCTCCCCCTTCTCCCTCTCCCTTCTCCCCAGTCTCCTCCTTTTCTCTCCCTCTCCCCTTCTCTTTTCCCCCCTCTGCTTCCCTCTTCTCTCCCCTTTCCCCTCCTTCTCTCTCCCTTTTCCCCTCCTCTCTCTCCCTTCTACCCCCTTCTCTCCCTTCTCCCCCCTCCTCCCCGCCTCTCTCCTTTCTCCCCCTTCTCCCCCCTTCTCCCTTTTCTCCCTCCCTTCTCCCCCTTCTCCCTTTCTCGTTTCCCCCTCTGCCTCCCTCGTCTCTCCCCTCCCTCTCTTCCCCTTCTCCCCTCTCCCTTCTCCTCCCCATCTCTCTCCCTCTCCCATCTCCCCCTTCTCCTCCCCATCTCTCTCCCTCTCCCTTCTCCCCCCTTCTCCTCCCCATCTCTCTCCCTCTCCCTTCTCCCCATCTCTCTCCCTCTCCCGTCTCCCCTTTCTCCCTCTCCCCTTCTCTTTCCCTCCTCTGCCTCTCTCTCCCCCCTTCTCCCTCCGTCTCCCCCATCCCTGTTCTCCCTTCTTCTCCCCCTTTTCCCCCCTCTCTCTCTCTTTCCTCTCTCCCTTCCCCATCGCCCCTTCTCCCCCTCTCTCTGCCTCCCCTCTCTCCCTCCTCTCCATTTCTCTGCCCTCTCCCGCTCTCCCCCATCCCAAGAGTCCGGGATTCATTCATGCATTTAATCGCAGCTATTAAGCGCTCACCGTGTGCAGAGCCCTGGACTAAGCGCTTGGGAAGTCCAAGTCGGCGACAGATAGAGACGGTCCCTACCCGACAAGGGGCTCACAGTCTAGAAGGGTTGGGGGGCGGCACCGTCCGGGCAGAAAGCCCCCCACCCCCGGACCCCCTTGCAGGGGGCGCGAGCCGGAGTGGACTGGGCCACGACTGGGGAGACTCCTCGGCCAGTCGCGAGCATTTACTGAGCACCTAAAGTGTACATGGGGCTGGAGAGGAGGAAGCCGACTGCGACCCGGCAGGAGCCCCCCACCCCAAATCCTGGGGGGCCCAGGGAGGAGGAGGAGGAGGAGGAGGAAGGGGCACAGTGAGAATACAAGGACGCCCCCCCATACACAGAGACCCCCCCACACCCCTATAGGGCACCCCCCACCCTAGAGAGAGGACGGAGAGACTGGTTTTTTTTTTTTGGGGGGGGGGGCCTGTGGCAATCAGTCAGCCCCCCAAAATGGGTGGGAAAGCCCCGGGCCCCGGGGAGTTCGGACTCGTCCCGTCCCCCCCAGGACCCTCCCCTTAGCCCCAGGACCCCAGACCCCTTTTCCTGGGAGGAGGGAGAGGAGGGAAAGGGGGGGGGGGCTTTCCCAGAGGGGGTCAGGGGAGGGACCGGGGAAATGGGGGGGGGGGGGTCCTGGAAGAGTTTGGGGAGGGTCCGGGGAACCAGGGAGGGTCAAGGGGGGGCCCGGGGGCGTTGGGGGGAGGCCAGGAAAGGGCTGGAAGGGCCCAAGAGGGTACGGGGGGGCCCGGGGAGGGACTGGGAGGGGGCCGGGGAGAGGCCGGGAGGAGTTTGGGGAGGGGCCGGGGGAGCCTGGGGAGGGGCCGGGGGGTCCAGGGGGGTCAGGGGAAGGTCCGGGGGGGGGGCAGGGGAGGGTCCGGGGGGCCGGGGAGGGCTCACGGGGGGCCGGGAGAGTCCGGGAGGAGTTTGGGGAGGGGCCAGGGGAAGGCCCAGGGGGTCTGGGAGAGCCTGGGGAGGGCCCGGGGGGGGCCGGGAGAGTCCAGGGGGAGTTTGGGGAGAGTCCGGGGGGGGGGGTCTGGGGAGGGTCCGGGGGAGCCGGGGAGGGACCAGGGGGGTCCAGGGGGGTCGGGGAAGATCTGGGGGGTGGGGGAAGGGGCCGGGGGGGTCTGGGAGAGCCTGGGGAGGGGCCGGGGGGTCAGGGGAAGGTTTGGGGGCGCCGGGGAGGGGCCGGGGGGCCGGGAGAGCCTGGGGAGGGACCAGGGGGGTGCGGGGGGGGGGGGGGCCGGGAGGAGTTTGGGGAGAGTCCGGGGGGGTCTGCGGAGGGACAAGGGGCGTCCAGGGCGGCTCGCGAGAGTCTGGGGAGGGGCCGGAGGCTCCGGGGAGGGATCGGGGCGGGGGGGGGGGGGGGCAGGGAGAGTCTGGGAGGAATTGGGGGAGGGGCCGGGGGGGGTCAGACGGGGAGGGTCCGGGGGGGCCGGGAGAGCCTGGGGGGGGACCAAGGGGACACGGGGGGAGGGCGGGCGGGCGGGCGGGAGGAGTTTGGGGAGGGGCCGGGGGGGGTCTGGGGAGGGACAAGGGGGGTCCAGGGGGAGTCCTCCTGGACCCTCCCCAGGGTACTAAGCGCTTAGTCCAGTGCTCTGCCCACAGTCAGCGCTCAATAAATACGATTGATTGATTGATTGATTGTCTGGGGAGGATCCAGGGGGGCCGGGAGGAGTTTGGGGAAGGTCCGGGAGAGTCCGGGGGGGGGGGGCCGGGAGGGTCTAAGGGAGGGGCCGGGGGAGGGAAACTGAGGCAGAGCCCCGGGGGGGGGGGGGCAGAGTCGGGCACACACCTGGTGCGGGGTCCGAGGGGGGTCCGAGGTCAGAGGTCAGGGTCAGGGGTCAGAGGTCGGAGGTCGGTGCGCGCCCCCGGCGCCGTCCCGAGCTCGGCAGCAGCAGCAGCAGCAGCAACAGCGGGAGCGCGGCCGGAGCGGGGCCGCGCATGCTCAGGGCCGGAGGGGCGGGGCCGCGGGGAGGGGGGCGGGGTCGACGGGGAGGGGCCAATGGGGAGGGGCGGGGGCGGGGCCAGCGGGGGCGGGGCCAATGGGGAGGGGGCGAGGGGGCGGGGACAACGGGGAGGAGCCAATGGGGAGGGGGCGAGGGGCCGGGGCCGAGTTGGTATTGACACCTGTCTACTTCATCATCATCATCATCAGTCGTATTTATTGAGCGCTTACTATGTGCAGAGCACTGCACTAAGCGCTTGGGAAGTCAATCAATCAATCGTATTTATTGAGCGCTTACTATGTGCAGAGCACTGTACTAAGCGCTTGGGAAGTCCAAGTTGGCAACACATAGAGACAGTCCCTACCCAACAGTGGGCTCACAGTCTAAAAGGGAGAACAAAACCAAACATACTAACAAAATAAAATAAATAGAATAGATATGTACAAATAAAATGAATGAATAAATAAATAGAGTAAAAAAATATGTACAAACATATATAGATATATACAGGTGCTGTGGGGAAGGGAAGGAGGTAAGATGGGGGGATGGAGGGGGGAGGAGGGGCAGAGGAAGGAAGGGGCTCAGTCTGGGAAGGCCTCCTGGAGGAGGTGAGCTCTCAGCATGGCCTTAATAATACTAATACTTAATATTAATTAATACTTAATAATAATAATGGCATTTTGTTAAGCGCTTACTGTATGCAAAGCACTGTTCTAAGCGCTTGGGGGGGGGGGGATACAAGGTGATCAGGTTGTCCCACACGGGGCTCACAATCTTAATCTCCATTTTACAGATGAGGTAACTGAGGCTCAGAGAAGTGAAGTGACTTGCCCAAGATCACACAGCAGGCATGTGGCAGAGCCGGGATTCGAACCCACAACCTCTGACTCCAAAGCCCGGGCTCTTTCCACTGAGCCACGCTGCTTCTCTGTGTCGTTCTCTACTCTGTGCCTCTCTACTTGTTTTGTTTTGTTGTGTGTCTCCCGCTTCTAGACTGTGAGACCGTTGTTGGGTAGGGCCCGTCTCTAGATGTTGCCAACTTGTATTTCTCAAGCGCTCAGTACAGTGCTGTGCACGCAGTAAGCGCTCAATAAATACGATTGAATGAATGAATGAATGAATGAGGGAGAAGGGGCGGAGCCAATGGGGAGGGAGCGAGGGGGCGGGGCCAACGGGGCGGAGCCAATGGGGAGGAAGCGAGGGGCGGGGCCAAAGGGAAGGAGCCAATGGTATATGTATATATGTTTGTACATATTTATTACTCTGTTTAATTATTTAGTTAGTTATTTTTTGATTGTGCATATCTATTCGTCATCATCAATCGTATTTATTGAGCGCTTACTATGTGCAGAGCACTGTACTAAGCGCTTGGGAAGTACAAATTGGCAACATCTAGAGACAGTTCCTACCCAACAGTGGGCTCACAGACTAAATTATTTTATTTTGTTAGTCTGTTTGGTTTTCTTCTCTCTCTCCCCCTTTTAGACTGTGAGCCCATTGTTGGGTAGGGACCGTCTCTAGACGTTGCCAACTTGGACTTCCCAAGCGCTTAGTACAGTGCTCTGCACACAGTAAGTGCTCAATAAATACCATTGATTGATTGATTGATGGAGCTAGGGGGCGGGGTCAACGGGGCGGAGCCAACGGGGCCACAAATTGTTCGAGTTTGGGACATGCTGTGCTCGTCTTCAAGGGTAGTAGCATGAACTTCAAATTACAGTCAGTTTGAGGATGCACGCATTCTTCTCGGGAGTCTGAGCGCGTTCAGTTCTGCTTTTTCCTGGAGTGGACAGGAAATGTGACTGTCTATTGCTGCATTGTACTCTCCCAAGTGCTTAGAACTGTGCTCCGCACGCAGTAAGTGCTCAGTAAGTACAGTTGAGTGAATGAATGAATCAAAAATCCCAAAGTCACTTAATTCATACATGAACCACCACCCCTTGACTCCAAAATCAATCAATCAATCAATCGTATTTATTGAGCGCTTACTATGTGCAGAGCGCTGTACTAAGCGCTTGGGAAGTACAAATTGGCAACATATAGAGACGGTCCCTACCCAACATTGGGCTCACAGTCTAAAAGGGGGAGACAGAGAACAAAACCAAACATACTGACAAAATAAAATAAATAGAATACATATGCACAGGTAAAATAAATAAATAAATAAATAGAGTAATAAATATGTACAAACACATATCCATATATACAGGTGCTGTGGGGAAGGGAAGGAGGTACGATGGGGGGGATGGAGAGGGGGACGAGGGGGAGAGGAAGGAAGGGGCTCAGCGATGTCCCCATTCACCTTTCTTAGGCTGAAAGCTCCCTCTAGGCAGTTAGCCTCTTCTGTACATATGTATATATGTTTGTACGCATTTGTTACTCTATTTCTTTATTTATTTTACTTGTACATATCTGTTCAATTTATTTTATTTTGTTAGTCTGTTTGGTTTTGTTCTCTGTCACCCCCTTCTAGACGGTGAGCCCACTGTTGGGTAGGGACCGCCTCTATATGTTGCCAACTTGGACTTCCCAAGCGCTTAGTACAGTGCTCTGCACACAGTAAGCGCTCAATAAATGCGATTGATTGATTGATTGATTGATTGATTGATTGCGGACAGGGAATGTGTCTTAACTCTTTTATATTATACCTTCCCAAGCACTCAGTGCAGTGCGCTGCACACAGTAAACACTGAATAATTGCCCAGACCGAACCCCCTTTTTCCTCTCCTCCTCCCCACCCCTCCTCCTATGTTGCCAACTTGTACTTCCCAAGCGCTTAGTACAGTGCTCTGCACACAGTAAGCACTCAATACGATTGATGATGATGATGATGATCCCCCCACCCTACCTCCTTCCCCTCCCCACAGCACTTCTAATTGTATAGATTTATTACTCCATTTATTTCACTTGTGCATATTTACTATTCTATTTGTTTTGTTAATGATGTGTATATAGCTTTAAGTCTATTTGTTCTGATTATTTTTGACACCTGTCGTCTACCTGCTTTGTTTTTGTTGTCTGACTCCCCCTTCTAGACTGTGAGCCCGTTGTTGGGTGGGGACCGTCTCTATATGTTGCCGACTTGTACTTCCCAAGCGCTTAGTACAGTGCCCTGCACACAGTAAGCGCTCAATAAACACGGTTGAATGGAATGGGAGGAGTCAATGGGGAGAGAGCGAGGGGGCGGGGCCACGGCGGGCCAGGAGAGGGGCGCTGAAGGGGGCGGGGCCTAGGGGAGAGCCAATGGGGAGGGAGCGAGGGGGCGGGGCCAACAGGGCGGAGCCAATGGGGAGGGCTCTCATCCTATCCCGTCTGGACTACTGCACTAGCCTTCTCTCTGATCTCCCATCCTCGTGTCTCTCTCCCCTTCAATCCATACTTCATGCTGCTGCCCGGATTATCTTTGTCCAGAAACGCTCTGGACATATCACTCCCCTCCTCAAAAACCTCCAATGGCTACCAATCAATCTGCGCATCAGGCAGAAACTCCTCACCCTGGGCTTCAAGGCTCTCCATCACCTCGCCCCCTCCTACCTCACCTCCCTTCTCTCCTTCTACTGCCCAGCCCGCACCCTCCGCTCCTCCACCACTAATCTCCTCACTGTACCTCGCTCTCGCCTGTCCCGCCATCGACCCCCGGCCCACGTCATCCCCCGGGCCTGGAATGCCCTCCCTCTGCCCATCCGCCAAGCTAGCTCTCTTCCTTCCTTCAAGGCCCTGCTGAGAGCTCACCTCCTCCAGGAGGCCTTCCCAGACTGAGCCCCTTCTTTCCTCTCCCCCCTCGTCCCCCTCTCCATCCCCCCGCCTTACCGCCTTCCCCCTCCCCACAGCACCTGTATATATGTATATATGGTTGTACATATTTATTACTCTGTTTATTTATTTATTTATTTATTTTACTTGTACATTTCTATCCTACTTATTTTATTTTGTTGGTATGTTTGGTTCTGTTCTCTGTCTCCCCCTTTTAGACTGTGAGCCCACTATCGGGTAGGGACTGTCTCTATGTGATGCCAATTTGTACTTCCCAAGCGCTTAGTACAGTGCTCTGCACATAGTAAGCGCTCAATAAATACGATTGATTGATTGATTGATTGATTGAGGGGGCCAAGGGAGGAGCCAATGGGGAGGGGGCCTAGGGGCGGGGCCACGGCGAGGGACCGGGCGGGGGTGCTGGGGGCGGGGCCAAAGGGGCGGGGCAGATGGAGAGGGAGGGGGCGGGACCGGGGGGTGGGGCCAATGGGGAGGGAGGGAGGGGGCGGGGCCACGGCGAGGGAGCGGGAGGGGGCGCGCTGGAGGGGGCGGGGCCGAAGGGGCGGAGCCAATGGGGAGGGAGCGAGGGGGCGGAGCCAATGCGGAAGGGGGTCGGGAAGGGGGCGGGACCAACGGGGCGGAGCCAATGGGGAGGGAGGGGGCGGGGCCAGGGGGGAGGCCAGTGGGGAGGGGAGGAGGGGCGGGGCCACGGCAAGAGAGAGGGATTCCGAAGGGGGCGGGGCCTGCAGGGAGGAGCCGATGGGGAGGGACCGGGGGCGGAGACAAAGGGGCGGGGCCAACAGGGAGGGAGGGAGGGGGCGGGGACGGGGAGACCAATGGGGAGGGGGCAAGGGGGCGTGGCCACGGCGAGGGAGCGGTGGCTCTGAAGAGGGCGGGGCCAACGGGGCGGAGCCAATGGGGAGTGAGCGAGGGGGCGGGGCCAACAGGGCGGAGCCAATGGGGAGGGATCGGGGGAGGGGGGCCAAGGGAGGAGCCAATGGGGAGGGGGCCTAGGGGCGGGGCCACGGCGAGGGACCGGGCGGGGGTGCTGGGGGGCGGGGCCAAAGGGGCGGGGCAGATGGGGAGGGAGGGGGCGGGACCGGGGGTGGGGCCAATGGGGAGGGAACTAGGGGGCGGGGCCACGGCGAGGGAGCGGGCGGGGGCGCGCTGGAGGGGGCGGGGCCGAAGGGGCGGAGCCAATGGGGAGGGAGCGAGGAGGCGGAGCCAATGCGGAAGGGGGCGGGGCCACGGCGAGGGAGGGGGCGCTGAAGGGGGCGGGTCCAACGGGGCGGGGCCACTGGGGAGGGAGGGAGGGGGCGGGGCCAGGGGTGAGGCCAAAGGGGAGGGGAGAAGGGGCGGGGCCACGGCAAGGGAGGAGAAGGGGGATTCCGAAGGGGGCGGGGCCAGCAGGGAGGAGCCGACGGGGAGTGGTCAGGGGGCGGGGCCAAAGGGGAGGGGCCAACAGGGAGGGAGGGGCGGGGTCAGGGCGGGACCAATGGGGCAGGGGGCAGGGGGCGTGGCCACGGCGAGGGAGCAGTGGCGCTGGAGAGGGCGGGGCCAACGGGGCGGGGCCAATGGGGAGTGAGCGAGGGGGCGGGGCCAACGGGGCGGAGCCAATGAGGGAGTGAGCGGGGGGCGGGGTCAAGGACGGGGCCGACGGGGCGGAGCCGAGGGGCGTGGTCTGTGCGCGTGGACCTGGGTTCGAATTCCAACTCCGCCCCTTATCTGCTGTGTGACATTGGGCAAGTCACTTCACTTCTCTGCGCCTCAGTGACCTCATCTGGAAAATGGGGATTAGTAATAATAATAATAATAATAATAATAATAACAATGGTATTTTGTTAAGCTCTTAACTATGTACCAAGCACTGTTCTAAGCGCTGGGGAGCGGGATGGGTGACGGGAATACCAGGTGGTCTATATAATAATAATAATTGCATTTATTAAGCACTTACTATGTGCAAAGCACTGTTCTAGGCGCTGGGGAGGTTACAAGGTGATCAGGTTGTCCCACGAGGGGCTCACAGTCTTCATCCCCATTTTCCAGATGGGGTAACTGAGGCACAGAGAAGTGAAGTGACTTGCCCAAAATCACACAGCTGACGTGGCAGAGCCGGGATTTGAACCCATGACCTCTGACTCCAAAGCCCGGGCTCTTTCCGCTGAGCCACGCTGCTTCCCCAACTTGTATGTTGCCAACTTGTATTTCCCAAGCGCTTAGTCCAGTGCTCTGCACCCAGTAAGCGCTCAATAAATACGATTGAAAGAATGAATGAAGGAATGATCAGAGAAGCAGCGTGGCTCAGTAGCAAGGTCATGGGTTCTAATCCCGGCTCCGCCTCTGAAGAAAAGCAGTGTGGCTCAGTGGAAAGAGCCCGGGCTTTGGAGTGGGAGGTCATGGGTTCGAATCCCTGCTCTGGCAATTGTCAGCTGTGTGACTTTGGGCAAGTCACTTCATTTCTCTGGGCCTCAGTTTCCACATCTGGAAAATGGGGATGAAGACTGTGAGCCCCCCGTGGGACAACCTGATCACCTTGTAACCTCCCCAGCGCTTAGAACAGTGCTTTGTACATAGTAAGCGCTTAATACATGCCATTATTATTATTATTAGGTACACATCCGTGATTTATTTCTATTAATGTCTCTCTCCCCCTCTAGACTGTCAGCTCGTTGTGGGCAGGGAATGGTTCCATTCATTAATAATAACGATGGGATTTGTTAAGCGCTTACTATGTGTGAAGCACTGTTCTAAGCGCTGGGAGGGAATACAAAGTGATCAGGTTGTCCCATGGGGGGCTCACAGTCTTCATCCCCATTTTACAGATGAGGAAACTGAGGCCCGGAGAAGTGAAGTGACTTGACCGAAGTCACACGGCTGACGAGTGGCGGAGCCGGGATTTATGTTGGTATTTGTTAAGCGCTTACTATGTGCCAAGCACTGTTCTAAGCGCTGGGGAGGATACAAGGTGATCAGGTTGTCCCTCGGGGGGCTCACAGTCTTCATCCCCATTTGACAGATGAGGGAACTGAGGCACAGAGATGTTAAGTAGCTTGCCCAAGGTCGCACAGCTGACAAGTGGCAGAGCCGGGATTTATGTTAGCATTTGTTAAGCGCTCACTATGTGCCAAGCACTGTTCTAAGCATTGGGGAGGATACAAGGTGATCAGGTTGTCCCTCGGGGGGCTCACAGTCTTCATCCCCATTTTACAGATGAGGGAACTGAGGCCCAGAGAAGTGAAGTGGCTTGCCCACGGTCACACAGCTGACAAGTGGCGGAGCCGGGATTTATGTTAGCATTTGTTAAGCGCTCACTATGTGCCAAGCACTGTTCTAAGTGCTGGGGAAGATACAAGGTGATCAGGTTGTCCCTCGGGGGGCTCACAGTCTTCATCCCCATTTTACAGATGAGGGAACTGAGGCCCAGAGAAGTGAAGTGGCTTGCCCACGGTCACACAGCTGACAAGTGGCGGAGCCGGGATTTATGTTAGCATTTGTTAAGCGCTCACTATGTGCCAAGCACTGTTCTAAGTGCTGGGGAAGATACAAGGTGATCAGGTTGTCCCTCGGGGGGCTCACAGTCTTCATCCCCATTTTACAGATGAGGGAACTGAGGCCCAGAGAAGTGAAGCGGCTTGCCCAAGGTCACACAGCTAAGTGGCTGAGCGGGGACTTGAACCCACGACCTCTGACTCCCAAGCCCGGGCTCTTTCCACTGAGCCACGCTCGCATCTTATCAATCAATCAATGGTATTTATTGAGCGCTTACTGTGTGCAGAGCACTGTACTAAGCGCTTGGGAAGTCCAAGTTGGCAACATATAGAGACGGTCCCTACCCAACAGTGGGCATCTTACTCTCCCAAGCGTTTAGTACAGTGCCGTGCACCTGCACAATAGCTTCATTTACTGAGCGGAAGGTTGCCGCAGAATTTGTGTACGCTTCTGGAATTGATTTCACTCACTCATTCATTCATTCAATCGTATTTATTGAGCGCTTACTGTGTGCAGAGCACTGTACTAAGCGCTTGGGAAGTCCAAGTTGGCAACATATAGAGACGGTCCCTACAGCGGGCTCACAGTCTAGAAGTTTCTATTTATGTCCGTCTCCCCCTCTCATTCTGGGCAGGGAGTGTGCTTATTGTTGACTTGTTTGGATGTATATATAATTCTATTTATTTATATTAATGTCTGTTTAATATAGCGCTGTTCCCAAGCGCTTAGTACAGTGCTCTGCACACAGTAAGCGCTCAATAAATACGACTGATGGATTGATTGATTACTTCTCTCGATGTCTCTCTCCCCCCCTCTAGCTGGTGAGCCTTTGTGCAGCGTGGCTCAGTGGAAAGAGCCCGGGCTTTGGAGTCAGAGGTCATGGGTTCGAATCCCGCTCCGCCACATGTCTGCTGTGTGACCTTGGGCAAGTCACTTCACTTCTCTGAGCCTCAGTTCCCTCCTCTGTAAAACGGGGGTTAAGACTGTGAGCCCCGCGTGGGACAACCTGATCACCCTGTATCCCCCATGCGCTTAGAACAGTGCTTTGCACATAGTAAGCGCTTAACAAATGCCATTATTATTATTATTATTATTATTATTGGGTAGGGATTGTCTCTATCTGCTGCTGAATTGTGCTTTCCAAGCGCTTAGTACAGTGCTCTGCACACAGGAAGCGCTCAGTAAATACCACTGAACGAACGAATGGCTGAAATGCGACTGAATGAATGAACGTTCTGCTGGGGAAAGTTCATTCATTCAGCGCTGAGTCCAGCGCTCTGCACACAGTAAGCGCTCAATAAATACGATTGAATGAATGAATGAAGTCAATCGTATTTACTGAGCGCTATACTGAGCCCCTAAAGTCGTTCGACTGCCTTGGAGGTGACACTCAATCCTTAGATCCTGCCCAATCTGCTTACCTTGTATCTCCCGCAGCGCTCAGCACAGTGCTTGGCACGTAGTAAGCGCTGGCCAGAGGAGCAGCGTGGCTCGGTGGAAAGAGCCCGGGCTTTGGAGTCAGAGGTCGTGGGTTCAAATCCCGGCTCCGCCAATTGTCAGCTGGGTGACTTTGGGCAAGTCGTTTCACTTCTCTGGGCCTCAGTTCCCTCAACTGTGAAATGGGGATGAAGACTGTGAGCCCCCCGTGGGACAAGCTGATCACCTTGGAACCTCCCCAGAGACAATCCCTGCCCACAATCAATCAATCAATCATATTTATTGAGCGCTTACTGTGTGCTGAGCACTGTACTAAGCGCTTGGGAAGTCCAAGTCGGCAATATATAGAGACGGTCCCAACCCAGCAGTGGGCTCACGGTCTAGAAGGGTGTGTGACTTGCCCAAAGTCCCCCAGCTGACAAGTGGCGGAGCCGGGATTCGAACTCATGACCTCTGACTCCAAAGCCCGGGCTCTTTCCACCGAGCCACGCGGCTTTCCGTGTGCAGAGCGCTGTACTAATCGCTTTGGAAAGGACAGTAGAAGACTAAGCGGTGACATTCCCTGCCCACGCCGGGCCGGAGCGCTCACCGGCCTTTCCGGCTCCCAGCTTCTCCCCAGACGCTGAGATCGTGGGAAAATTATTCCCAAAATGACCTCAGGCCCAAATCCCAGATTCCGGCAGCTGGGAATTGGGTTGGTTTTGTTTCCTAAGAATCTGAGAGGTTTCGGATGTCTCCGCCTCTGCCTTGCGGGGAGACTGTCGCATTTGGGAAGGGCCCTGATCGGAAAACCACAAAAATAATAATGATAATCACGGTATTTATTAAGCACTTATAATAATAGTAATAACGGCATTTATTAAGCGCTTACTATGTGCCAAGCACTGTTCTAAGCGCTGGGGAGGTTACAAGGTGATCAGGTTGTCCCACGGGGGGCTCCCAGTCTTCATCCCCATTTTCCAGATGAGGGAACTGAGGCCCAGAGAAGTTCCCTTTTAGACTGTGAGCCCACTTTTGGGTAGGGACTGTCTCTATACATTGCCAATTTGTACTTCCCAAGCGCTTAGTACAGTGCTCTGCACATAGTAAGTGCTCAGTAAATACGATTGATGATGATGATGATGATGAAGTGACTTGCCCAAAGTCACACAGCTCACAATTGGCGGAGGCGGGATTTGAACCCATGACCTCTGACTCCAAAGCCCGGGCTCTTTCCACTGAGCCACGCTGCTTCCCCCGAAGCACTTACTATGTGCCAGGCTCTGTACTAAGCGGTGGGATGGTTACAAGCAAATAATAAAAATAATAATTCCACCCTTCTAGACTGTGAGCCCACTGTTGGGTAGGGACTGTCTCTAGATGTTGCCAACTTGGACTTCCCAAGCGCTTAGTACAGTGCTCTGCACACAGTGAGCACTCAATAAATACGATTGATTGATTGATTGATTGTGGGCAGGGATTGTGTCTTCTTTATTACTGTATTGTAATAATAGACTGTGAGCCCGCTCTTCTAGACTGCGAGCCCGCTCTTGGGCAGGGACCGTCTCTATATTCAATCGTATTTATTGAGCGCTTACTGTGTGCAGAGCACTGTACTAAGCACTTGGGAAGTACAAGTTGGCAACATTCATTCATTCCATCGTATTTATTGAGCGCTTACTGTGTGCAGAGCACTGTACTAAGCGCTTGGGAAGGCAGAGAAGCAGCGTGGCTCAGTGGAAAGAGCCCAGGCTTTGGAGAAGGAGGTCATGGGTTCAAATCCCGGCTCCACCAATTGTCAGCTGTGTGACTTTGGGCAAGTCACTTCACTTCTCTGGGCCTCAGTTGCCTCATCTGGAAAATGGGGATGAAGACTGTGAGCCCCTCGTGGGACAACCTGATCACCTTGTATCCTCCCAGTGCTTGGAACAGTGCTTTGCACATAGTAAGCACTTAACAAATACCATCATTATCATTATTATTATTACTATAAGTTGGCAACATTCATTCATTCATTCAATCGTATTTATTGAGCGCTTACTGTGTGCAGAGCACTGGACTAAGCACTTGGGAAGTACAAGTTGGCAACATTCATTCATTCAATCATATTTATTGAGCACTTAATGTGTGCAGAGCACTGTACTAAGCGCTTGGGAAGGCAGAGAAGCAGCATGGCTCGGTGGAAAGAGCCCGGGCTTTGGAGTCAGAGGTCATGGGTTTGAGTCCCGGCTCCACCAATTGTCAGCTGTGTGACTTTGGGCAAGTCGCTTCACTTCTCTGGGCCTCAGTTCCCTCATCTGTAACATGGGGATGAAGACTGTGAGCCCCCCGTGGGACAACCTGATCACCTTGTAACCTCCCCAGCGCTTAGAACAGTGCTTTGCACATGGTAAGCGCTTAATAAATGCCATTATTATTATTATACTAATAATAATTCCACCCTTCTAGACTGTGAGCTCGTTGTGGGCAGGGATTGTCTATTCTTTATTACTATAGTATAATAATAGACTGTGAGCCCGCTGTTGGGTAGGGACCGTCTCCATATGTTGCCAACTTGGACTTCCCAAGCGCTTAGTCCAGTGTTCTGCACACCGTAAGCGCTCAATAAATACGATTGAATGAATGGATGAATGACAAATACCATCACTATTATTGAATACCGTCATCATCTAGCTCTCTCCCCCCTTCGAAGCCCTATTTATTTATGTATTTTACTTGTACATATTTATTCTATTTATTTTATTTTGTTAATATGTTTCGTTTTGATGTCTGTCTCCCCCTTCTAGACCGTGAGCCCACTGTTGGGGAGGGACCGTCTCTAGATGTTGCCAACTTGGACTTCCCAAGCGCTTAGTCCAGTGCTCTGCACACAGTAAGCGCTCAATAAATACCATTGAATGAATGAATGAATGAATACTGAGAGCTCACCTCCTCCAGGAGGCCTTCCCGACTGAGCCCCCCTTTTCCTCTGCTCCTCCTATAATAATAATAATGGCATTTATTAAGCGCTTACTCTGTGCCAAGCACTGTTCTAAGCGCTGGGAAGGTTACAAGGTGATCAGGTTGTCCCACGGGGGGCTCACAGTCTTCATCCCCATTTGACAGATGAGGGAACTGAGGCACAGAGAAGTGAATAATAATAATAATAATGGCATTTGTTAAGGGCTTACTATGTGCAAAGCACTGTTCTGAGCGCTGGGGAGGTTACAAGGTGATCAGGTTGTCCCACGGGGGGCTCCCAGTCTTCATCCCCATTTGACAGATGAGGGAACTGAGGCCCAGAGAAGTGAAGTGACTTGCCCAAAGTCACCCGCCTGACAGTTGGCGGAGCCTGGATTTGAACCCATGACCTCTGACTCCAAAGCCCGGGCTCTTTCCACTGAGCCACGCTGCTCCTCCCCTCCCCATCCCCTTGAGTCCCTCCCTCTGCCCTACCCCCTTCCCCGCCCCACATCACTGGTGTCCATTTGTACATATTTATTATTCCATTTAATTTATTAATGATGTGTATATAGCTATAATGCTATTTATCTATTTTGATAGTATCGACGCCTGTCTCCATGTTTCGTTTTGTTGTCTGTCTCCCCCTTCTAGACTGTGAGCCCGTTGTTGGGGAGGGACCGTCTCTATCTGTTGCTGGCTTGTACTTCCCAAGCGCTTAGTCCAGTGCTCTGCCCACAGTAAGCGCTCAATAAATAGGACTGACTGAGTGAATGAATGATCCATCCTCTTTTGGAACAACATTTTTGTCCCTCGTGGTCTTCTTTTTTGAGTGCCACCTGCATGCTGTTGTCCACTAGCAGACTTGACTTGACTGACTCCATTTTGTGCATTCATTCATTCGATCGTATTTATTGAGCGCTTCCTGTGTGCAGAGCACTGGACTAAGCGCTTGGGAAGTCCAACTTGGCAACATCTAGAGACGGTCCCTTCCCAACAACGGGCTCACAGTCTAGAAAGGGGAGACAGACAACAAAACATATTAACAAAATAATGGCATTTATTTATTTAACAAAATGATGGCATTTATTAAGTGCTTACTATAATAATAATAATAATAGCATTTATTAAGCACTTACTAGGTGCCAAGCACTGTTCTAAGCACTCGGGAGGTTACAAGGTGATCAGGTTGTCCCATGGGGGGCTCAGTCTTAACCCCCATTTTCCAGATGAGGGAACTGAGGCCCGGAGAATAATAATAATAATAATGATTCATTCATTCATTCATTCATTCAACCGTATTTATTGAGCGCTTCCTGTGTGCAGAGCACTGGACTAAGCACTTAGGAAGTCCAAGTTGGCAACATCTAGAGTCGGTCCCTTCCCAACAACGGGCTCACAGTCTAGAAAGGGGAGACAGACAACAAAACATATTAACAAAATAATGGCATTTATTTATTTAACAAAATGATGGCATTCATTATGTGCTTACTATAATAATAATACTAATAATAGCATTTATTAAGCACTTACTGTGTGCCAAGCACTGTTCTAAGCACTAGGGAGGTTACAAGGTGATCAGGTTGTCCCATGGCGGGCTCAGTCTTAACCCCCATTTTCCAGATGAGGGAACTGAGGCCCAGAGAATAATAATAATAATAATAATAATTCATTCATTCATTCATTCAATCGTATTTTTTGAGCGCTTCCTGTGTGCAGAGCACTGGACTAAGCACTTAGGAAGTCCAAGTTGGCAACATCTAGAGTCGGTCCCTTCCCAACGGTGGGTTCACAGTCTAGAAAGGGGAGACAGACAACAAAACAAAACATATTAACAAAATAACGGCATGTATTTATTTAACAAAATGATGGTATTTATTAAGTGCTTACTATAATAATAATAATAATAATAATAGCATTTATTAAGCACTTACTCTGTGCCAAGCACTGTTCTAAGCACTAGGGAGGTTACAAGGTGATCAGCTTGTCCCATGGGGGGCTCAGTCTTAACCCCCATTTTCCAGATGAGGGAACTGAGGCCCAGAGAATAATAATAATAATAATAATGATTCATTCATTCAGTCATTCATTCAATCGTATTTATTGAGCGCTTCCTGTGTGCAGAGCACTGGACTAAGCGCTTGGGAAGTCCAAGTTGGCAACATCTAGAGACTGTCCCTACCCAACGGTGGGCTCACAGTCTAGAAAGGGGAGACAGACAACAAAACAAAACATATGAACAAAATAATGGCATTTATTTATTTAACAAATGATGGCATTTTATTAAGCACTTACTAAGTGCCAAGCACTGTTCTAAGCACTAGGGAGGTTACAAGGTGATCAGGTTGTCCCATGGGGGGCTCAGTCCTAACCCCCATTTTCCAGATGAGGGAACTGAGGCCCAGAGAATGATAATAATGATAATGATGATTCATACATTCATTCAATCATATTTATTGAGCGCTTCCTGTGTGCAGAGCACTGGACTAAGTGCTTGGGAAGTCCAAGTTGGCAACATCTAGAGACAGTCCCTTCCCAACAGTGGGCTCACAGTCTAGAAAGGGGAGACAGACAACAAAACAAAACATATTAACAAAATAATGGCATTTATTTATTTAACAAAATGATGGTATTTATTAAGTGCTTACTATAATAATAATAATAATAATAATAGCATTTATTAAGCACTTACTCTGTGCCAAGCACTGTTCTAAGCACTAGGGAGGTTACAAGGTGATCAGCTTGTCCCATGGGGGGCTCAGTCTTAACCCCCATTTTCCAGATGAGGGAACTGAGGCCCAGAGAATAATAATAATAATAATAATGATTCATTCATTCAGTCATTCATTCAATCGTATTTATTGAGCGCTTCCTGTGTGCAGAGCACTGGACTAAGCGCTTGGGAAGTCCAAGTTGGCAACATCTAGAGACTGTCCCTACCCAACGGTGGGCTCACAGTCTAGAAAGGGGAGACAGACAACAAAACAAAACATATGAACAAAATAATGGCATTTATTTATTTAACAAATGATGGCATTTTATTAAGCACTTACTAAGTGCCAAGCACTGTTCTAAGCACTAGGGAGGTTACAAGGTGATCAGGTTGTCCCATGGGGGGCTCAGTCCTAACCCCCATTTTCCAGATGAGGGAACTGAGGCCCAGAGAATGATAATAATGATAATGATGATTCATACATTCATTCAATCATATTTATTGAGCGCTTCCTGTGTGCAGAGCACTGGACTAAGTGCTTGGGAAGTCCAAGTTGGCAACATCTAGAGACAGTCCCTTCCCAACAGTGGGCTCACAGTCTAGAAAGGGGAGACAGACAACAAAACAAAACATATTAACAAAATAATGGCATTTATTTATTTAACAAAATGATGGCATTTTATTAAGCACTTACTAAGTGCCAAGCACTGTTCTAAGCACTAGGGAGGTTACAAGGTGATCAGGTTGTCCCATGGGGGGCTCAGTCTTAACCCCCATTTTCCAGATGAGGGAACTGAGGCCCAGAGAATAATAATAATAATAATGATTCATTCATTCAGTCATTCATTCAATCGTATTTATTGAGCGCTTCCAGTGTGCAGAACACTGGACTAAGCGCTTGGGAAGTCCAAGTTGGCAACATCTAGAGACGGTCCCTTCCCAACAGTGGGCTCATGGTCTAGAAAGGGGAGACAGACAACAAAACAAAACATATTAACAAAATAATGGCATTTATTTATTTAACAAATGATGGCATTTTATTAAGCACTTACTAAGTGCCAAGCACTGTTCTAAGCACTAGGGAGGTTACATGGTGATCAGGTTGTCCCATGGGGGGCTCAGTCCTAACCCCCATTTTCCAGATGAGGGAACTGAGGCCCAGAGAATGATAATAATGATAATGATGATTCATACATTCATTCAATCATATTTATTGAGCGCTTACTGTGTGCAGAGCACTGGACTAAGCGCTTGGGAAGTCCAAGTTGGCAACATCTAGAGACAGTCCCTTCCCAACAGTGGGCTCACAGTCTAGAAAGGGGAGACAGACAACAAAACAAAACATATTAACAAAATAATGGCATTTATTTATTTAACAAAATGATGGCATTTATTAAGTGCTTACTATAATAATAATAATAATAATAATAGCATTTATTAAGCACTTACTATGTGCCAAGCACTGTTCTAAGCACTAGGGAGGTTACAAGGTGATCAGGTTGTCCCATGGGGGGCTCAGTCTTAACCCCCATTTTCCAGATGAGGGAACTGAGGCCCAGAGAATAATAATAATAATGATTCTTACATTCATTCAATCATATTTATTGAGCGCTTCCTGTGTGCAGAGCACTGGACTAAGCGCTTGGGAAGTCCAAGTTGGCAACATCTAGAGATGGTCCCTTCCCAACAATGGGCTCACAGTCTAGAAAGGGGAGACAGACAACAAAACAAAACATATTAACAAAATAATGGCATTTATTTATTTAACAAAATGATGGCATTTATTAAGTGCTTACTATAATAATAATAATAATAATAGCATTTATTAAGCACTTACTAAGTGCCAAGCACTGTTCTAAGCACTAGGGAGGTTACAAGGTGATCAGGTTGTCCCATGGGGGGCTCAGTCTTAACCCCCATTTTCCAGATGAGGGAACTGAGGCCAAGAGGATAATAATAATAATAATGATTCATTCATTCAGTCATTCATTCAATCGCATTTATTGAGCGCTTCCTGTGTGCAGAGCACTGGACTAAGCGCTGGGGAAGTACAAGTTGGCAACATCTAGAGACGGTCCCTTCCCAACGGTGGGCTCACAGTCTAGGAAGGGGAGACAGACAGCGAAACAAAACATATTAACAAAATAATGGCATTTATTTATTTAACAAAATGATGGCATTTATTAAGTGCTTACTATAATAATAATAATAATAGCATTTATTAAGCACTTACTATGTGCCAAGCACTGTTCTAAACACTAGGAAGGTTACAAGGTGATCAGGTTGTCCCATGGGGGGCTCAGTCTTAACCCCCATTTTCCAGATGAGGGAACTGAGGCCCAGAGAATAATAATAATAATATTGATTCATTCATTCAGTCGTATTTATTGAGCGCTTCCTGTGTGCAGAGCACTGGACTAAGCGCTTGGGAAGTCCAAGTTGGCAACATCTAGAGACGGGCCCTACCCGACAGCGGGATTTGGGCAGAAAGAGGAAAACCGTGGCCTATTTTGGGGGTGTTGGCCCGGACCGTCCTTCCTGCTCAGATTCCCAACTCTCCGGGGTGCGGGCCTTGGCCTCCTCCAGCCTCTTGGCTCTGAAAAAGGAATTTAGCTCATTCCTCCATCGCTGGGCTTCCACCATCTGCTCCCGCTGCCTGAAATCCTCCCAAATGCCTGGGGCTCAGAAACGCCCGCCAAATTTTCCACCTTCGAGTGTTCGGAAATCCAGATTTTCCACCTTCGA
Organism: Tachyglossus aculeatus; assembly: GCF_015852505.1. Taxonomy (NCBI): domain Eukaryota; kingdom Metazoa; phylum Chordata; class Mammalia; order Monotremata; family Tachyglossidae; genus Tachyglossus; species Tachyglossus aculeatus. The sequence continues at coordinate 171,467,543 of NC_052067.1, forward strand.
GTGCTCGGAAATCCCCCAAAGGACTCTTCTTTCCCGTGTCATAGTTCCTGATTTTATTCTAACATCTGCCTCCCCCTGCAGATCAGAATCTCCTTTTTCTTAAATGGTAATCAATCAATCAATCGATCGTATTTATTGAGCGCTTACTATGTGCAGAGCACTGTACTAAGCGCTTGGGAAGTACAAATTGGCAATACATGGAGACAGTCCCTACCCAACAGTGGGCTCACAGTCTAAAAGGGGGAGACAGAGAACAAAACCAAACATACCAACAAAATAAAATAAATAGGATAGAAATGTACAAGCAAAATAAATAAATAAATAGAGTAATAAATATGGTAATGATCGTAATGATGGTATTTTAAGCGCTCACTATGTGCCAAGCACCGTTCTAAGCTCCGGGGGGGGGGGGGGAGATACAAGGGGATCAGGTTGTCCCACGTGGGGCTCACAGTCTTCATCCCCATTTTACAGATGAGGTCACTGAGGCACAGAGAAGTGAAGTGACTTGCCCAGGGTCACCCAGCAGACAAGTGGCAGAGTCAGGATTAGAACCCACGACCTTCTGACGCCCAGAGCCGGGCTCCGCCCACTATGCCAAGCTGCTTCCTCTAGACTATAAACTCACTGTGGGCAGGGACCATGTCAACCAACTCTGTTCTTCTGTCCTCGCCCAAGCGCTTAGTACAGTGCTCTGCACATAGAAAGTGCTCTGTAATTACCATCGATTGATTGATTGATTGAGAGATGCTTTTCTGGCATCTCCCTAAGGGCTTATCACAGCATTTGTGCTTATAATAATTTCTTTATTCATTTATTTCTATTAATGTCTGTCTCCCCCCCTCTAGACTGTGAGCTCGTTGTGGGCAGGGAATGAATCTGATTGTGATTATATTGTCCTCTCCCAAGCAGTGCTCTGCACAAAGTAAGCGCTCAATAAATACCATCAATTGATTGATTGATTGAGAGATGCTTTTCTGGCTTCTCCCTAGGGGCTCATCACAGCATTTGTGCTTATAATAATTTCTTTATTTATTTATTTCTATTAATGTCTGTCTCCCCCCCTCTTGACTGTGAGCTCGTTGTGGGCAGGGAATGAATCTGATTGTGGTTATATTGTGCTCTCCCAAGCAGTGCTCTGCACATAGTAAGTGCTCAATAAATACCATCAATTGATTGATTGAGAGATGCTTTTCTGGCATTTCCCTAGGGGCTCATCACAGCATTTGTGCTTATAATAATTCATTTATTCATTTATTTCTATTAATATGTGTCTCCCCCCATCTAGAGTGTGAGCTTGTTGTGGGCAGGGACTGAATCTGATTGTGATTATATTGTCCACTCCCAAGGGTTAAGTACAGTGCTCTGCACATAGTAAGCGCTCAATAAATACCATCGATTGATTGATTGATTGATTGAGAGATGCTTTTCTGGCATCTCCCCAAGGGCTCATCACAGCATTTGTGCTTATAATAATTTATTTATTCATTTATTTCTACTAATGTCTGTCTCCCCCCCCCCCCCCCCCCACCGTCTAGACTGTGAACTCATTGTGGGCAGGGAATGAATCTGATTGTGATTATATTGTCCTCTCCCAAGCAGTGCTCTGCACATAGTAAGTGCTCAATAAATACCATCGATTGATTGGTTGAGAGACGCTTTTCTGGCATCTCCCAAAGGGCTCATCACAGCATATGTGCTCTCTCCTCGACCCCCTCCAGTCTGGCTTCCGTCCCCTTCATTCCACGGAAACTGCGCTCTCAAAGGTCACCGATGACCTCCTGCTTGCCAAATCCAACGGCTCCTACTCTGTCCTAATCCTCCTCGACCTCTCAGCTGCCTTTGACACTGTGGCCCACCCCCTTCTCCTCAACACGCTATCTGACCTTGGCTTCACAGACTCCGTCCTCTCCTGGTTCTCCTCTTATCTCTCCGGTCGTTCTTTCTCAGTCTCTTCTGCGGGCTCCTCCTCCCCCTCCCATCCTCTTACTGTGGGGGTTCCCCAAGGTTCGGTGCTTGGTCCCCTTCTGTTCTCAATCTACACTCACTCCCTTGGTGACCTCATTCGCTCCCACGGCTTCAACTATCACCTCTACGCTGATGACACCCAGATCTCCATCTCTGCCCCTGCTCTCTCCCCCTCCCTCCAGGCTCGCATCTCCTCCTGCCTTCAGGACATCTCCATCTGGATGTCCGCCCGCCGCCACCTAAAGCTCAACATGTCGAAGACTGAGCTCCTTGTCTTCCCTCCCAAACCCTGTCCTCTCTCTGACTTTCCCATCTCTGTTGACGGCACTACCATCCTTCCCGTCTCACAGGCCCGCAACCTTGGTGTCATCCTCGACTCCGCTCTCTCATTCACCCGTCACATCCAAGCCGTCACCAAAACCTGCCGGTCTCAGCTCCGCAACATTGCCAAGATCCGCCCTTTCCTCTCCATCCCAACCGCTACCCTGCTCATTCAAGCTCTCATCCTATCCCGTCTGGACTACTGCATCAGCCTTCTCTCTGATCTCCCATCCTCGTGTCTCTCTCCACTTCAATCCATACTTCATGCTGCTGCCCGGATTAGCTTTGTCCAGAAACGCTCTGGACATATTACTCCCCTCCTCAAAAACCTCCAATGGCTACCGATCAATCTGCGCATCAGGCAGAAACTCCTCACCCTGGGCTTCAAGGCTCTCCATCACCTCGCCCCCTCCTCCCTCCCCTCCCTTCTGTCCTTCTCCGGCCCAGCCCGCACCCTCCGCTCCTCCACCGCTGATCTCCTCACCGTACCTCGCTCTTGCCTGTCCCGCCATCGACCCCCGGCCCACGTCCTCCCCCGGGCCTGGAATGCCCTCCCTCCCTCTGCCCACCCGCCAAGCTCGCTCTCTTCCTCCCTTCAAGGCCCCGCTGAGAGCTCACCTCCTCCAGGAGGCCTTCCCAGACTGAGCCCCTTCTTTCCTCTCCCCCTCGTCCCCCTCTCCATCCCCCCGTCTTACCTCCTTCCCTTCCCCACAGCACCTGTATATATGTATATATGGTTGTACATATTTATTACTCTATTTATCTATTTATTTATTTATTTTACTTGTACATTTCTATCCTACTTATTTTATTTTGTTGGTATGTTTGGTTCTGTTCTCTGTCTCCCCCTTTTAGACTGTGAGCCCACTGTTGGGTAGGGACTGTCTCTATGTGATGCCAATTTGTACTTCCCAAGCGCTTAGTACAGTGCTCTGCACATAGTAAGCGCTCAATAAATACGATTGATTGATTGGATTGATTATAATAATTTATTTATTCATTTATTTCTATTAATGTCTATATTCCCCCCTCACCCCCCCCCCCCCCCCGCCACCCAAACTCTGTGAACTCGTTGTGGGCAGGGATTGAATTGATTGTGATTATATTGTCTGCTCCCAAGGGTTTAGTACAGTGCTCTGCACATAGCAAGCACTCACTAAATACCATCGATTGATTGATTGATTGATTGCAAGATGTTTTTCTGGCATCTCCCGAAGGGCTCATCACAGCATTTGTGCTTATAATAATTTATTTATTCATTTATTTCTATTGATGTCTGTCTCCCCCCACCCCTAGACTGTGAGCTCGTTGTGGGCGGGGAATGAATCTGATTGTGATTATATTGTCCTCTCCCAAGCAGTGCTCTACACATCATAAGTACTCAATAAATACCATCGATTGATTGATTGATTGATTGAGAGATGCTTTTCTGGCATCTCCCTAGGGGCTCATCACAGCATTTGTGCTTATAATAATTTATTTATTCATTTATTTCTATTAATGTCTGTCTCCCCCCCTCTAGACTATGAGCTCGTTGTGGGCAGGGAATGAATCTGAATTGTGATTATATTGTCCTCTCCCAAGCAGTGCTCTGCACATAGTAAGCGCTCAATAAATACCACCGATTGATTGATTGATTGATTGAGAGATGCTTTTCTGGCATCTCCCTAAGGGCTCATCACAGCATTTGTGCTTATAATAATTTATTTATTCACTGATTTCTATTAATGTCTGTCTCCCCCCCCTCTAGACTGTGAGCTCGTTGTGGGCAGGGAATGAATCTGATTGTGGTTATATTGTCCTCTCCCAAGCAGTGCTCTGCACATTGTAAGCGCTCAATAAATACCATCAATTGATTGATTGAGAGATGCTTTTCTGGCATCTCCCCAAGGGCTCATCACAGCATTTGTGCTTATAATAATTTATTTATTCATTTATTTCTATTAATGTCTGTCTCCACCCCTTAGACTGTGAGCTCGTTGTAGGCAGGGAATGAATCTGATTGTGATTATATTGGCCTCTCCCAAGCAGTGCTCTGCACATAGTAAGCACTCAATAAATACCATTGATTGATTGATTGATTGAGAGATGCTTTTCTGGCATCTCCCCAAGGGCTCATCACAGCATTTGTGCTTATAATAATTTATTTATTCATTTATTTCTATTAATGTCTGTCTCCCCCCCTCTAGACTCTGAGCTCATTGTGGGCAGGGAATGAATCTGATTGTGATTATATCGTCCTCTCCCAAGCAGTGCTCTGCACATAGTAAGTGCTCAATAAATACCATCGATTGATTGATTGATTGATTGCGAGATGCTTTTTTGGCATCTCCCCAAGGGCTCATCACAGCATTTGTGCTTATAATAATTTATTTATTCATTTATTTCTATTAATGTCTGTCTCCCCCCCTCTAAACTGTGAGCTTCTTGTGGGCAGGGAATGAATCTGATTGTGATTATATTGTCCTCTCCCAAGCACTGCTCTGCACATAGTAAGCGCTCAATAAATACCATCAATTGATTGATTGGGAGATGCTTTTCTGGCATCTCCCCAAGGGCTCATCACAGCATTTGTGCTTATAATAATTTATTTATTCATTTATTTCTATTAATGCCTATCTCCCCCTCTCTAGACTGTTAGCTCATTGTGGGCAGAGAATGAATCTGATTGTGATTATATTGTCCTCTCCCAAGCAGTGCTCTGCACATAGTAAGCGCTCAATAAATACCATCGATTGATTGATTGATAGAAAGATGCTTTTCTGGCATCTCCCTAAGAGCTCATCACAGCATTTGTGCTTATAATAATTTCTTCATTTATTTCTATTAATGTCTGTCTCCCCCGCTGTAGACTGTGAGCTCGTTGTGGGCAGGGAATGAATCTGATTGTGGTTATATTGTCCTCTCCCAAGCAGTGCTCTGCACATAGTAAGCGCTCAATAAATACCATCGATTGATTGATTGATAGAAAGATGCTTTTCTGGCATCTCCCTTATCACAGCATTTGTGCTTATAATAATTTATTTATTCATTTATTTCTATTAATGTCTGTCTTCCCCCCTCTAGACTGTGAGCTCGTTGTGGGCAGGGGATGAATCTGATTGTGATTATATCGTCCTCTCCCAAGCAGTGCTCTGCACATAGTAAGCGCTCAATAAATACCATCGATTGATTGATTGATTGAGAGACGCTTTTCTGGCATCTCCCAAAGGGCTCATCCCAGCATTTGTGCTTATAATAATTTATTTATTCATTTATTTCTGTTAATGTCTGTCTCCCCCCCTCTAGAGTGTGAGCTCGTTGTGGGCAGGGAATGAATCTGATTGTGATTATATTGTCCTCCCCCAAGCAGAGCTCTGCACATAGTAAGCGCTCAATAAATACCATCGATTGATTGATTGATAGAAAGATGCTTTTCTGGCATGTTCCAAAGGGCTCATCACAGCATTTCTGCTTATAATAATTTATTTATTCATTTATTTCTATTAATGTCTGTCTCCCCCCCTCTAAACTGTGAGCTCATTGTGGGCAGGGGATGAATCTGATTGTGATTATATCATCCTCTCCCAAGCAGTGCTCTGCACATAGTAAGCGCTCAATAAATACCATCGATTGATTGATTGATTGAGAGACGCTTTTCTGGCATCTCCCTTATCACCGCATTTGTGCTTATAATAATTTATTTATTCATTTATTTCTGTTAATGTCTGTCTCCCCCCCAGACTATGAGCTCGTTATGGGCAGGGAATGAATCTGATTGTGATTATATCGTCCTCTCCCAAGCAGTGCTCTGCACATAGTAAGCGCTCAATAAATACCATCGATTGATCGATTGATTGATTGGGAGATGCTTTTCTGGTAGCTCCCTAAGGGCTCATCACAGCATTTGCTGTAGCATATGCTCTTATAATAAATGATTTATTTATTCATTTACGTCTATCAATGTCTGTCTCTCCCCCTGTAGACTGTGAGCTCGCTGTGGGCAGGGAATGCGTCTGTTCATTCATTCAGTCATATTTATTGAGCGCTTACTGTGGGCAGAGCACTGGACTAAGCGCTTGGGAGAGGACGGGCAGCGGAGAAGTAGCATGGCTTAGTGGAAAGAGTCCCAGCTTGGGAGTCATTCTTTCATTCATTCGTGCAGTCCTATTTATTGAGCGCTATACTGTGTGCAGAGCATTCATTCATTCAATTGTCTTTATTGAGCACTTACTGTGTGCGGAGCACTGTACTAAGCGCTTGGGAAGTCCAAGTTGGCAACATCTAGAGACCGTCCCTACCCAACAACAGGCTCACAGTCTAGAAGGGGGAGACAGAGAACAAAACAAAACATATTAACAAAATAAAATGATGATGGCGTTTATTAAGTGCTTACTATGTGCAAAGCACTGTTCTAAGCGCTGGGGAGGTTGCAAGGAGATCAGGTTGTCCCACGGGGGGCTCACAGTCTTAATCCCCATTTTACAGGTGAGGAAACTGAGGCCCAGAGAAGTGAAGTGACTTGCCCAAAGTCACACAGCTGACAATTGGCAGAGCCGGGATTCAAACCCATGACCCCTGACTCCAAAGCCCGCGCTGTTTCCACTGAGCCATGCTGCTTCTCATAATAATGGCATTTGTTAAGCGCTTACTATGTGCAGAGCACTGTTCTAAGCGCTCTGGGGGTTACAAGGTGATCAAGTTGTCCCACGTGGGGCTCACAGTCTTAATCCCCATTTTACAGACGAGGTAACTGAGGCTCAGAGAAGTGAAGCGACTTGCCCAAGGTCACACAGCAGACATGTGGGGGAGTGGGGATTCGAACCCATGACTTCTGACTCCAAAGCCCGGGCTCTTTCCACTGAGCCACGCTGCTCCTCTAACAAGGTGATCAGGTGGTCCCACGGGGGGCTCAAAGTCTTCATCCCCACTTTACAGACGAGGGGACTGAGGCCCAGAGAAGTGAAGTGACTTGCCCAAAGTCACACAGCTGACAGGAGGCGGAGCCGGGATTCGAACCCATGACCTCTGACTCCAAAGCCCGGGCTCTTTCCCCTGAGCCACGCTGCTTCTCTAATAAATAAAATAATAATAATATATTATAATATAATAGTTTTATAATAATAAAATAATAATACATAAAATGAACAGAATAGTAAATTTGCACAAGATAGTACCAAACCAAACATGTGGACAGGTGTCAAGTCGTCAGAACAAACAGAATTAAAGCTAAATAATATAATAATAATAATAATAATAATAATAATAATAATAATAGGCATTTGTTAAGCGCTTACTATGTGCAAAGCACTGTTCTAAGCGCCGGGGAGGATACAGGGTGATCAGGTTGTCCCACGGGGGGCTCACAGTCTTAATCCCCATTTTCCAGATGGGGTAACTGAGGCCCAGAGAAGTGAAGTGACTTGCCTAAGATCACACAGCAGACATGTGGCGGAGTAGGGATTCGAACCCATGACCTCTGACTCCAAAGCCCGCGCTCTTTCCACTGAGCCACGCTGCTTCTCACGTCATTAATGCACGTCATCAACGAAGTAAATAGAATAGTAGATATGGACAAGTAGAATAAATAGAGTAATAAATCTGTACAAATATATATATATATATATATATATATATATATATATATATATATATATATATAAGTGCTGTGGGGAGGGGAAGGAGGTGGGGCGGGAGGGAGGAGGAGGAGGAGAGGAAAAAGGGGGCTCAGCACTGTACTAAGCGCTTGGAAAGTTCAATTTGGCAACATATAGAGACAATCCCGACCCCACAATGGGCTCACAGTCTAGAAGGGGGCAGACAGACAACAAAACAAGTAGACGGGCATCAATAGCATCGAATCAGAGGTCGTGGGTTCTAATTCTGCTCCTGCCACTTTTTGATGGCATTTATTAAGCGCTTACTACGTGCAAAGCACCGTTCTAAACGCTGAGCACTGTTCTAAGCACTTAGCTGTGTGACTTTGGGCAAGTCACTTGACTTCCCTGGGCCTCACTTCCCTCATCTGCAAAATGGGGATGAAGACCGTGAGCTCCATGTGTGCGGCTCAGTGGAAAGAGCCCGGGCTTTGGAGTCAGAGGGCATGGGTTCGAATCCCGACTCCACCACATGTCGGCTGTGTGGCCTTGGGCGACTCACTTAACTTCTCTGAGCCTCAGTTGCCTCATCTGTAAAATGGGGATGAAGACTGTGAGCCCCAAGTGGGACAACTTGATCACCTTGTATCATCAGCAGCAGCAGCATCATCAATTGTATTTATTGAGCGCTTACTGTGTGCAGAGCACTGGACTAAGCGCTTGGGAAGTACAAGTTGGCAACATATAGAGACGGTCCCTACCCAACATTGGGCTCACAGTCTAAAAGGGGGAGACAGAGAACAAAACCAAACATACTAACAAAATAAAATAAATAGAATAGATATGTACAAGTAAAACAAATAAATAAATAAATAGGGTAATAATAATGATGATGGTATTTGTTAAGCGCTTACTATATGCAAAGCACTGTTCTAAGCGCTGGGGATGTTCCAAGGTGATCAGGTTGTCCCACTGGGGGGCTCCCAGTCTTCATCCCCATTTTCCAGATGAGGGAACTGAGGCCCAGAGAAGTGAAGTGACTTGCCCAAAGTCACCCAGCTGACAATTGGCAGAGCTGGGATTTGAACCCATGACCTCGGACTCCAAAGCCCGCTCTCTTTCTACTGAGCCACGCTGCTTCTCTGTTGTTAAGCGCTTACTATGTGCCGAGCACTGTTCTAAGCACTGGGGTAGATACAAAGTAATCAGGTTGTCCCACGGGGGGCTCACAGTCTTCATCCCCATTTGCCAGATGAGGGAACTGAGGCCCAGAGAAGTGAAGTGACTTGCCCAAAGTCACACAGCTGGCAGTTGGCGGAGCCGGGATTTGAACCCATGACCTCGGACTCCAAGGCCCGGGCTCTTTCCACTGAGCCATGCTGCTTCTCCTTCGCTCTTCCCCTCTCTCCCAGCCCTACACCGCTTATGTCTTTTAGACTGTGAGCCCACTGTTGGGTCGGGACCGTCTCTATATGTTGCCAACTTGTCCTTCCCAAGCGCTTAGTCCAGTGCTCTGCACACAGTAAGCGCTCAATAAATACGATTGATGATGATGATGATGTCCATCTCTCTCATTTTATTTATTTCTGTTCACGTCTGTCTCCTCCTCTAGACCGCCAACCTATCGTTTACCTCAATGTACCTCAATCTGTCTACCTCGCTTCCTCCCTCTCAATCAATCAATCAATCAATCGATCGTATTTATTGAGCGCTTACTGTGTGCAGAGCACTGTACTAAGCGCTTGGGAAGTCCAAGTTGGCAACACATAGAGACGGTCCCTACCCAACAGTGGGCTCACAGGCTAGCGGGGGAGACACACAACAAAACAAAACATATTAACAAAATAAAATAAATAGAATAGATATCAATCAATCAATCAATCGTATTTATTGAGCACTTGCTGTGTGCAGAGCACTGTACTAAGCGCTTGGGAAGTAGAAGTTGGCAACACATAGAGATGGTCCCTATCCAACAGTGGGCTCACAGTCTAGAAGGGGGAGACAGAGAACAAAACAAAACATATTAACAAAATAAAATAAATAGAATAGATATGTACAAGTAAGTACATATCTCTCGCCCACATCCTAACTCTGGCCTGGTACGCCCTCCCTCCTCAGATAATAATGATAATAATAATAATAATAATAATAATAATGGCATTTGTTAAGCACTTACTACTACTAATTATAATAGCAATGGCATTTATTAAGCGCTTACTATGTGCAAAGCATTCATTCATTCACACAGTAAGCGCTCAATAAATACGATTGATGATGATCCATTCATTCAATCATATTTATTGAGCGCTTACTGTGTGCAGAGCACTGCACTAAGCGCTTGGGAAGTACAAGTTGGCAATATCTAGAGCTGGTCCCTACCTAACAGTGGGCTCACAGTCTAGAAGGGGGAGACAGAGAACGAAACAAAATACACCAACAAAATAAAATAGAATAAACATGTACAAATAAAATAAATAAATAAATAAATAGAGTAATAAATCCGTACAAATATATATATATATATATACAGATGCTGTGGGGAGGGGAAGGAGGTAAGGCGGGGAGGGATGGGGAGAGGGAGGAGGGGGAGAGGTTACAAGATGATCAGGTTGTCCCATGTGGGGCTCACAGTCTTAATCCCCATTTTCCAGATGAGGGAACTGAGGCCCAGAGAAGTGAAGTGACTTGCCCAAAGTCACACAGCTGACAGTCGGCGGAGCCGGGATTTGAATCCACGACCTCTGACTGTGCCAAGCACTGTTCTAAGCGAGGGGGAGGTTACAAGGTGATCAGGTTGTCCCACGTGGGGCTCAACCGTCTTCATCCCCATTTGGCAGATGAGGTCGATGAGGCCCAGAGAAGTGAAGTGACTTGCCCAAAGTCACACAGCTAATTGGACGAGCCGGGATTTGAACCCACAACCTCTGACTCCCAAGCCCGGGCTCTTTCCATTGAGCCACGCTGCCGGATAGTTGCTCTCCCCCGCTTCAAAACCTTATTGAAGGCCCATCTCCTCCAAGAAGCCTTCCCTGACTAAATCTTCCTGTCCTCTTCTCCAACTCCCTTCTGCGTCGCTCTTCCTTGCTCCTTCATTCATTCATTCAATCGTATTTATTGAGCGCTTACTGTGTGCAGAGCACTGTACTAAGCGCTTGGGAAGTCCAAGTTGGCGACATATAGAGACGACCCCAACCCAACAGCGGGCTCACAGTCTAGAAGGGGGAGACGGACAACCAAACAAAACATATAAACCAAATAAAATAAACAGAATAAATATGGACAAGTAAAATAGAGTTATAAATATTCATTCATTCATTCAATCAGATTTATTGAGCGCTTACTGTGTGCAGAGCACTGTACTAAGCGCTTGGGAAGTCCAAGTTGGCGACATATAGAGACGGCCCCAACCCAACAGCGGGCTCACAGTCTAGAAGGGGGAGACGGAGAACAAAACCAAACATATAAACCAAATAAAATAAATAGAATAAATATGGACAAGCAAATTAGAGTAATAAATATTCATTCATTCATTCAATCGTACTTATTGAGCGCTTACTGTGTGCAGAGCACTGCACTAAGCGCTTGGGGATGAAGACTGTGAGCCCCACGGGGGACAACCCGATGACCCGGTATCCTCCCCAGCGCTTAGAACAGTACTTGGCACATAGTAGGCGCTTAATACCGTTAAAAAAAACTTCCCAATCTTTTAAGTTTCAACGCACCCTGAGTGAAATTCGAAATCACCGCCTCAGGGAGGAGAGGGAGTGGAGGAAAATGGGGGGGAAGGAGGGGAAGTGAGGGGGTCTCCCTGGTACCTGAAAAAGTCTGGTGCTTAGAACAGTGCTTGGCACATAGTAAGCGCTTAACAAATACCACTATTATTATTATTATTATTCATCCTCCCTCCCATTCATTCATTCAATGGTATTTATTGAGTGCTTACTGTGTGCAGAGCACTGTAGTAAGCGCTTGGGAAGTCCAAGTCGGCAACATACAGAGACGGTCCCCACCCAACAATGGGCTCCCATGCCCACCACACATATGTATCTATCTGTGTTTATATATCTGCTATTTGTTCATCTGTTTATATTAATGTCCGTCTTCCCCTCGCGACCGTAAACTGGTTGTGGGCAGGAAGCGCTTAGTACAGTGCTAAGCGCTCAGTACAGTGCTCTGCACATAGTAAGCGCTCAATAAATACGACTGATGAATGTGCCCGTTTGTTGTTCTATTGCCCTCTCCCAAGCGCTCAGTACAGTGCTTTGCACACAGGAAGCACTCAATAAAGAAGCTCCGTGGCTTAGTGGAAAGAGCCCGGGCTTGGAAAGATGTCGTGGGTTCTAATCCCAGCTCCGCCGCTTGTCCGCTGTGTGACTTTGGGGAAGTCACTTAACTCCTCTGTGCCTCAGTTCCCTCATCTGGAAAATGGGGATGAAGACCGTGGGCCCCACGTGGGACAACCTGATGGCCTTGTATCTCCCCCGGCGCTGAGAACAGTGCTTGGCCCATAGTAAGCGCTTAACAAGTATCCTCGTTATGAAGACTGAATAAATGAAAGTGGGCAGGGATTGTGACGGCTTTTTGTGGCATTGTCACCTCACTCATTCATTCAATCGTATTTATTGAGCGCTTACTGTGTGCAGAGCACTGGACTAGGCGTTTGGGAAGTCGAAGTCGGCAACATCTAGAGGGTATTGTCATCTCACTCATTCATTCAATCGTATTTATTGAGCGCTAACTGTGTGCAGAGTATGTATAGATGTTTGTACATATTTATTACTCTATTTATTTATTTTACTTGTACATATCTATTCTATTCATTTTATTTTGTTAGTATGTTTGGTTTTGTTGTCTGTCTCCCCCTTCTAGACTGTGAGCCCACCGTTGGGTAGGGACCGTCTCTAGATGTTGCCAACTTGGACTTCCCAAGCGCTTAGTCCGGTGCTCTGCACACAGTAAGTGCTCGATAAATACGATTGATTGATTGATTGCAGAGCACTGGACTAGGCGTTTGGGAAGTCCAAGTCGGCAACATCTAGAGGGTATTGTCATCTCACTCATTCATTCAATCGTATTTATTGAGCGCTTACTGTGCGCAGAGCACTGGACTAGGCGTTTGGGAAGTCCAAGTCGGCAACATCTAGGGGGTATTGTCATCTCACTCATTCATTCAATCGTATTTATTGAGCGCTTACTGTGTGCAGAGCACTGTACTAAGCGCTTGGGAAGTCCAAGTCGGCAACATCTAGAGACGGTCCCAACCCAACGGCGGGCTCACAGTCTAGAAGGGGGAGACGGACGACAAAACGAAACACGTGGACAAGAGTCAAGTGTTATCGACAAACGTGACGGGGTCCCTTCGTGGAACTGTTGTCGACAAACAGGGTTATCATATGGGTTCGTTCAGTCGATGAAGAGACGAGTGACTCTGAGAGAACGAGTCATATTATTCATTTATCATCATCATCAATCGTATTTATTGAGCGCTTACTGTGTGCAGAGCACTGTACTAAGCGCTTGGGAAGTACAAGCTGGCAACATAGAGAGACAGTCCCTACCCAACAGTGGGCTCACAGTCTAGAAGGGGGAGACAGCGAACAAAACCGAACATACTAACAAAATAAAATAAATAGAATAGATATCATCATCATCAATTGTATTTATTGAGCGCTTACTATGCGCAGAGCACTGTACTAAGCACTTGGGAAGTACAAATTGGCAACATATAGAGACAGTCCCTACCCAACAGTGGGCTCACAGTCAAAAAGGGGGAGACAGAGAAACAAAACCAAACATGCTAACAAAATAAAATAAATAGAATAGATATGTACAAGTAAAATAAATAAATAAATGAATAGAGGCTACTTGGATGCTCTGGAATGGTCGAATTCCCGGAGGCTGGCCACCCGCGGGGCGACCTCGCTGGCTGTTCTTATTCATCCTTCCTCCCCCTCGTCCCCCTCTCCATCCCCCCATCTTACCTCCCTCCCTTCCCCACAGCACTTGTATATACGTATATATGTTTGTACATATTTTTTTTACTCTATTTATTTATTTAATTTCTTTGTACATATCTATTCTATTTATTTTATTCTGTTAGTATGTTTGGTCTCTGTCTCCCCCTTTTAGACTGCGAGCCCACCGCTGGGTAGGGACTGTCTCTCTATGTTGCCAATTTGTACTTCCCAAGCGCTTAGTACAGTGCTCTGCACATAGTAAGCGCTCAATAAATACGATTGATGATGATGATGATGATGATGATCCTTCGACAAATAATACAGCCATCGACTGCTTGCCGGGCGAGCGTATAGATACCAGGACAGATGTGTTTTACCAGTACTTCATCACACAGGTTCTGGACACCCCAATGGCTACCCTGGTGTAGGTGCTGTCTTGTCGTGGCTTCATTTATCTTATTTTGTTGGTATGTTTGGTTCTGTTCTCTGTCTCCCCCTTTTAGACTGTGAGCCCACTGTTGGGTAGGGACTGTCTCTATGTGTTGCCAATTTGTACTTCCCAAGCGCTTAGTACAGTGCTCTGCACATAGTAAGCGCTCAATAAATACGATTGATTGATTGATTGATTGATTGACCTCCCTCCCGTCTGGGAGAATCCAGCTCCCCCGCTCATCCTTCTGGGCTCCCAAATCTTGGGCCCTCCTTGCCTCTTTCTCCGATACAGAGACCGGCTTTAAATTAGTGGGAAATGTAGGAATCAGGACCAACGTGGGGTCGGTTATTCCCTGTTTGAGTTCTCCAGCTCTTTTTGCTTCCTCGTCGGCCAGGCGGTCTCCTCTAGCCTCAAAAGAGTTCCCCTTTTGGTGGCCATTTACGTGTACACCGGCCAGCGCTTTGGGCCGACGCAAATCCTTCGGTACCTGCTGTAATAGGGTGGTACGGGCTAACTCTTTCCCCTGACTATTCATCATCATCATCATCATCAATCATATTTATTGAGTGCTTACTATGTGCAGAGCACTGTACTAAGCGCTTGGGAAGTACAAATTGGCAACATATAGAGACAGTCCCTACCCAACAGTGGGCTCACAGTCTAAAAGGGGGAGACAGAGAACAAAACCAAACATACTAACAAAATAAAATCAATAGAATAGATATGTACAAGTAAAATAAATAAATAAATCATTCCCCTTTCCTCCCCAATCTTTCCAAACACATGTACAACCCCCCAGGCATACTTGGAGTCGGTGTAGACGTTCCCTTCTCTGCCGTCCAGGAGTTTCAGGCCCGACTTAGTGCGTA
Organism: Tachyglossus aculeatus; assembly: GCF_015852505.1. Taxonomy (NCBI): domain Eukaryota; kingdom Metazoa; phylum Chordata; class Mammalia; order Monotremata; family Tachyglossidae; genus Tachyglossus; species Tachyglossus aculeatus. Next base: position 171,482,667 of record NC_052067.1, read on the forward strand.
TAATTGGCAGGTCTGAGCTGACCAAGGATTGGGAATGCCAATTTGTACTTCCCAAGCGCTTAGTACAGTGCTCTGCACATAGTAAGCGCTCAATAAATACGATTGATTGATTGATTGATTGATTGGGAAGTTCACCCGGTTCTACCACAGCCGTTTTGTCTCCATCGATAATTGCGTGGCCGTTCCTCCGTTTCCCTCCCACCACTCGGGAAGAGCCGTCTATAAACGAATTGACACTGCCAGGGATGGGAGACTCCTGTAGATCCTCTCGGGTTTTTGTCTGAAAATCGATCAGTTCCATGCAACTGTGTCCCCCTTCCCCAAGCTCCCCATCATGCCCTCCCCCCAGGGACGCGGCTGGGTTCTGATGAGCGTCATGGGAGAGTATCAGGTCATCTCTTTCGAGTAGAATGGCCTCATATTTGAGGATCCTTGAATCTGTCAACCATCTCCCAGCCCTCTGATTTAGCCCTCTGCCCCTCCGCCAAGCTCGCTCTCTTCCTCCCTTCAAGGCCCTGCTGAGAGCTCACCTCCTCCAGGAGGCCTTCCCAGACTGAGCCCCTTCCTTCCTCTCCCCCTCTCCATCCCCCTCATCTTACCTCCTCCCCTTCCCCAAAGCACCTGTATATATGTATATATGTTTGTACATATTTATTACTCTATTTATTTATTTATTTTACCTGTACATATCTATTCTATTTATTTTATTTTGTTAGTACGTTTGGTTTTGTTCTCTGTCTCCCCCTTTTAGACTGTGCGCCCACTGTTGGGTAGGGACTGTCTCTGTCTGTTGCCAACTTGTACTTCCCAAGCGCTTAGTACAGTGCTCTGCACATAGTAAGCGCTCAATAAATACGATTGATGATGATGATGATTTATTACTCTGTTTATTTATTTTACTTGTACATATCTATTCTATTTATTTTATTTTGTTAGTATGTTTGGTTTTGTTCTCTATCTCCCCCTTTTAGACTGTGAGCCCACTGTTGGGTAGGGACTGTCTCTATCTGTTGCCAATTTGTACTTCCCAAGCGCTTAGTACAGTGCTCTGCACATAGTAAGCGCTCAATAAATACGATTGATGATGATGATGATATATTACTCTGTTTATTTATTTTACTTGTACAGATCTATTCTATTTATTTTATTTTGTTAGTATGTTTGGTTTTGTTCTCTGTCTCCCCCTTTTAGACTGTGAGCCCACTGTTGGGTAGGGACTGTCTCTAGATGTTGCCAATTTGGACTTCCCAAGCGCTTAGTACAGTGCTCTGCACATAGTAAGCGCTCAATAAATACGATTGATGATGATGATGATTTATTACTCTATTTATTTTACTTGTACATATCTATTCTATTTTATTTTGTCAGTATGTTTGGTTTTGTTCTCTATCTCCCCCTTTTAGACTGTGAGCCCACTGTTGGGTAGGGACTGTCTCTATATGCTGCCAACTTGTACTTCCCAAGTGCTTAGTACAGTACTTTGCACACAGTAAGCGCTCAATAAATACGATTGATGATGATGATGATGATTTGATGGGGAACACTGACAACCAGGCTGCCCCCAAATGCCAGTTTTCTGCTCTCTTCTACCATGACGGCCGTGGCGGCCACGGCCTGCACACAAGTGGGCCATTCCCGAGCCACTGGGTGTAAGACCTTGGAAAAAAAAACCACGGGCCTCCGCTGCCCACCCACCCCATTGTTGGGCTAACACTCCCAGAGCCACCCCTCTGTCCGCGTTAACAAATAAATGGAAAGGTTTTTCCAGCAAGAGCAACACCAGCACCGGGGGTGACCTCAGGGTCCCTTTCAACCCATTAAAACTGCTCCCACCCTCCTCATCCCAGAGGATGATATCCGGTTCTTCCTCTAAAATGTGTCGGTCTAACGGTTTTGTCAGGGTTGCACAGGAATCAATCCACAATCTACAGTAGCCCACCAGCCCTGGGAATTTCCGCAATTCTCTCTCGATGATGGCATTTATTACGCGCTTACCATGTGCCAAGCACTGTTCTAAGCACTGGGGAGGTTACAAGGTGATCAGGTTGTCCCGTGGGGGGCTCACAGTCCCCATTTTACAGATGAGGGAACTGAGGCCCGGAGAAGTGAAGTGACTTGCCCAAAGTCACCCAGCTGAAAAAAAAAGTCTTCAAGGCTATTAGAATTTACTGATGCATCTGAAAGTATGAAATTATGCTTAGATACAATAGAAATTAGCATTGAATGGCAAATAGCAAGTTTAGCTAGGGACCAGGTGAGAATTTCTGTGACCTTTTGGGGAGAGTAAGTTGGCTTGAGGTACATTAATTGTGCAGTTTCTTTAAGAGCAGTGGGTGGGAGACTGAGGTAGAGGAGCCAAGTCTGAGCAAATTCTTGTTTGCCCATCATTTATCTCTTCCATCTCTTCCTCCCTTCAAGGCCCTACTGAGAGCTCACCTCCTCCATGAGGCCTTCCCAGACTGAGCCCCTTCCTTCCTCTCCCCCTCGTTCCCCTCTCCATCCCCCCATCTTACCTCCTTCCCTTCCCCACAGCACCTGTATATATGTATATGTGTTTGTACATATTTATTACTCTATTTATTTTACTTGTACATATCTATTCTATTTATTTTGTTAGTATGTTTGGTTTTGTTCTCTGTCTCCCCCTTTTAGACTGTGAGCCCACTGTTGGGTAGGGACTGTCACTATATGTTGCCAACTTGTACTTCCCAAGCGCTTAGTACAGTGCTCTGCACACAGTAAAGCGCTCAATAAATACGATTGATTGATTGATTGATTGGCGGAGCCGGGATTTGAACCCCTGACCACTGACTCAGCTAGACTCTACTCTACTCAGCTAGACTCGCTCGCTCCCCTTTCCCTTCGCCGCTCTCGCACCACTAGCCCACAGCCCTGGATCACTGCCACTGTCCGCCTCCTTCGCTCTTATGCTCGAGCTGCCGAACGCTGCTGGCGAAAGTCTAAACCCCATGCCAACCTCATTCACTTCAAGTTTATCCTTTCCTGCCTTAACTCAGCCCTCTCTTCTGCCAGACAAAACTATTTCTCCTCCCTTATTGACCCCCATGCCCATCACCCCCGCCAGCTCTTCCGTACATTCAACTCCCTTCTCAGGCCCCCGGTTCCTCCCCCTCCTCCTTCCCTCACCCCCAACGATCTGGCCTCCTACTTCATTAACTAAATTCAATCCATCAGGTCCAACCTCCCCAAAGTCTCTTCCCCCCTTTCTCCAACCCCCCGGCTCTCAACACTCTCTGCTACTCTCCCATCCTTCCCAGCGGTATCCTCAGAGGAACTCTCCTCCCTCCTCTCAAGTGCTACTCCGGCCACCTGTGCTTCTGACCCCATTCCCTCTCATCTTATGAAATCTCTCGCTCCATCCCTTCTCCCCTCCTTAACTTCCATCTTCAACCGCTCACTCTCCACTGGTTCCTTCCCCTCTGCCTTCAAACATGCCCATGTCTCTCCCATCCTAAAAAAACCCTCTCTTGACCCCACCTCACCTTCTAGTTATCGTCCCATATCCCTCCTACCATTCCTTTCCAAACTCCTTGAACGAGTTGTCTACACGCGCTGCCTAGAATTCCTCAACAACAACACTCTCCTCGACCCCCTCCAGTCTGGCTTCCGTCCCCTTCATTCCACGGAAACTGCCCTCTCAAAGGTCACCAATGACCTCCTGCTTGCCAAATCCAACGGCTCATACTCTGTCCTAATCCTCCTCGACCTCTCAGCTGCCTTTGACACTGTGGACCACCCCCTTCTCCTCAACACGCTATCTGACCTTGGCTTCACAGACTCCGTCCTCTCCTGGTTCTCCTCTTATCTCTCCGGTCGTTCTTTCTCAGTCTCTTTTGCAGGCTCCTCCTCCCCCTCCCATCCTCTTACTGTGGGGGTTCCCCAAGGTTCAGTGCTTGGTCCCCTTCTGTTCTCAATCTACACTCACTCCCTCGGTGACCTCATTCGCTCCCACGGCTTCAACTAGCATCTCTACGCTGATGACACCCAGATCTCCATCTCTGCCCCTGCTCTCTCCCCCTCCCTCCAGGCTCGCATCTCCTCCTGCCTTCAGGACATCTCCATCTGGATGTCCACCCGCCACCTAAAGCTCAACATGTCGAAGACTGAGCTCCTTGTCTTCCCTCCCAAACCTTGTCCTCTCCCTGACTTTCCCATCTCTGTTGACGGCACTACCATCCTTCCCGTCTCACAAGCCCGCAACCTTGGTGTCATCCTCGACTCTGCTCTCTCGTTCACCCCTCACATCCAAGCCGTGACCAAAACCTGCCGGTCTCAGCTCCGCAACATTGCCAAGATCCGCCCTTTCCTCTCCATCCCAACCGCTACCCTGCTCATTCAAGCTCTCATCCTATCCCGTCTGGACTACTGCACTAGCCTTCTCTCTGATCTCCCATCCTCGTGTCTCTCTCCACTTCAATCCATACTTCATGCTGCTGCCCGGATTATCTTTGTCCAGAAACGCTCTGGACATATTACTCCCCTCCTCAAAAACCTCCAATGGCTACCGATCGATCTGCGCATCAAGCAGAAACTCCTCACCCTGGGCTTCCAGGCTGTCCATCCAACCCCTCGCCCCCTCCTACCTCCCCTCCCTTCTCTCCTTCTCCAGCCCAGCCCGCACCCTCCGCTCCTCCACCACTAATCTCCTCACTGTACCTCGCTCTCGCCTGTCCCGCCATCGACCCCCGGCCCACGTCATCCCCCGGGCCTGGAATGCCCTCCCTCTGCCCATCCGCCAGGCTAGCTCTCTTCCTCCCTTCAAGGCCCCGCTGAGAGCTCACCTCCTCCAGGAGGCCTTCCCAGACTGAGCCCCTTCTTTCCTCTCCCCCTCGTCCCCCTCTCCATCCCCCCGTCTTACCTCCTTCCCTTCCCCACAGCACCTGTATATATGTATATATGGTTGTACATTTTTATTACTCTATTTATTTATTTATTTATTTATTTTACTTGTACATTTCTATCCTACTTATTTTATTTTGTTGGTATGTTTGGTTCTGTTCTCTGTCTCCCCCTTTTAGACTGTGAGCCCACTGTTGGGTAGGGACTGTCTCTATGTGATGCCAATTTGTACTTCCCAAGCGCTTAGTACAGTGCTCTGCACATAGTAAGCGCTCAATAAATACGATTGATTGATTGATTGACTCCAAAGCCCGGGTTCTTTCCACTGAACCACGCCGCTTCTCTGATTGCATAGGAATCAATCCACAATCTACAGTAGCCCACCAGCCCTAGGAATTTCCGCAATTCTCTCTTAGTCTTGGGGAGCTGAGTCTGGAGTATTCCGGAAATTCGGGCTGGATCCAAGTTTTCGCTACCTTCGCTGATGAGGTGGCCCAGATATCTCACCTCTTTTTCCGCAAATTGCATCTTTTTCCGGGAGACCCTCGATCCCCGGTCCCCCAAGAAATTTAGGAGCTCGACAGAAGTTTTCCTCACATCCTCCCACTTTGGTCCGGCTATCAATAAGTCATCAACATCCTGCAGAACCAGAGTCTGAGGGGAGGAATGGAAAACCTCCAGGACAGTCTCCAATACGTGGCCGAAAAGGTTAGGCGACTCAGTATATCATCAATCGTATTTATTGAGCGCTTACTATGGGCAGAGCACTGGGAGCACCGGGGATAGATCCCTGGGGAAGGACAGACCACCTTAGTTGTTGTGTCCTTCCCGAGTCCGGATCTTCCCATTCAAAGGCAAATAGGTCTCTGCTGTCCGTGTCCAGTGGACATGCCCAAAACGCGTCCTTCAAATCAGTAACACTGAACTTATTTATTTTACTTGGTTTTTTTTGGCATTTGTTAAGCGCTTACTATGTGCAAAGCACTGTTGTAAGCGCTGGGGGGGATACAATGCGATCGAGTTGTCCCACGTGGGGCTCACAGTCTTAATCCCCATTTTTACAGATGAGGGAACTGAGGCCCAGAGAAGTGAAGTGACTTGCCCAAGGTCACACAGCAGACTTGTGGTGGAGCCGGGATTCGAACCCCTGACCTCTGACTCCAAAGCCCGGGCTCTTTCCGCTGAGCCACGCTGCTCCTCTTACTTCTCATACTTTCCTGCTCCTCCGTAAACAGCATCCCCTTTTTTCCACCCGCAACTCGTAGCCCGTGGAAGTCGCATGAGGCCTGGGGTGGGAGAATGCCAGGGATTCTGCCGAATTCCCTCTCTCCTGCTTCTTTAACTCACCTCCTCCCCTGCCCTTCTGCACGTTTTTAGAAGAGTATCGTATGAAGCGCTTAGTACAGTTCTCTGCACCCAGAAAGCACTCAGTAAGTACCATCGATTGTCGCTCCAAAGTCCTTAGGCTGTGAAACCCATGTGGGACAGAGAGTGGGTCCAGCCTGATGGATTGGTACCCACCCCAGCACCCAGGGCGGTGCCTGACACTTGGGAAGCGTTCAGTAAATAGCCCCAATTGACGGTAACCCATCTGGTGTTAATATGTTTTGTGACCTTAGACAAGTCACTTAACTTTATGCCTCTATTTCCTCATCTGTAAAATGGTACCTGTTCTCCCTCGTACTTAGTTTGCAAGCCCCATGTGGGACAGGGGCAGTGTCCAATCTGATTAACAGTCCTTTTAGACTGTGAGCCCACTGATGGGTAGGGACTCACGTGTTGCCAATTTGTACTTCCCAAGCGCTTAGTACAGTGCTCTGCACATAGTAAGCGCTCAATAAATACGATTGATTGATTGATTGATTGATTGATTGTCTGTCTCCCCATTCTAGACTGTGAGCCCACTGTTGGGTAGGGACCGTCTCTATGTGTTGCCATCTTGTACTTCCCAAGCGCTTAGTACAGTGCTGTGCACACAGTAAGCGCTCAATAAATACGATTGAATGAATGAATGAATCTATTCTATTTATTTTGTTCTGTTAATATATTTGGTTTTCTTCTCTGTCTCCCCCTTCTAGACTGTGACCCCACTGTTGGGTAGGGACTGTCTCTATATGTTGCCAACTTGGACTTCCCAAGCGCTTAGTACAGTGCTCTGCACACGGTAAGCGCTCAATAAATACGATTGATTGATTGATTGAACCATTTGCTCCCAGCTGGGATCTTTCCCGGGATGGTATAGGGGTCCGGGACCTATTTTATTGACTTCCTGGAGGTCCTGGACCAATCGATAAGTACCATCCCCTTTCTTGACCGGGAATATGGGGGAATCATAAGGAGACTGACAAGGTTCCAGTAGCCCGTCTTCTAATAAGCTTTGGACTGTGAGCCCCACGTGAAACAAGCTGATCACCTTGTAACCTCCCCAGCGCTTAGAACAGTGCTTTGCACATAGTAAGCGCTTAATAAATGCCATTATTATTATTATTATTATTATTATTATTATTACGGGTTTTAGGCCTTGCCGTCCTTCAAGTGAGATGGGGTACTGTTTCACTCTCACCAGAGTCCCCATTCCCATAACTTCATCTTCAAGGGGGGCGGGGGGGGAATATTCAATTTTCCCCGATTTCGAGGTCCCTCCCAGACCCTTGGATCAATTCGATTCTTATCTTCCTCTCGTACTAATAATACCCTTTGGGGAACAACCTGGGACCCCACTGGGACGCGCCGGATAGACATCCGGGTGATCAAATCCCTTCCCAATAAGTTTACCCCAGCTTTGGTACATATCTATTCTATTTATTTTATTTTGTTAGTATGTTTTACAGTGCTCTGCACATAGTAAGCGCTCAATAAATACGATTGATGATGATGTTTGGTTTTGTTCTCTGTCTCCCCCTTTTAGACTGTGAGCCCACTATTGGGTAGGGACTGTCTCTATATGTTGCCAATTTGTACTTCCCAAGCGCTTAGTACAGTGCTGTGCGCACAGTAAGCGCTCAATAAATACGATTGATGATGATGATCAGACCTACGCATACAATCGCCAATCAATAACCTCAGGTCAAGGGTTTCACATAGAAAAATAATCATCATCATCATCATCAATCGTATTTATTGAGCGCTTACTATGTGCAGAGCACTGTACTAAGCACTTGGGAAGGACAAACTGGCAACATCTAGAGACAGTCCCTACCCAACAGTGGGCTCACAGTCTAAAAGGGGGAGACAGAGAACAAAACCAAACATACTAACAAAATAAAATAAATAGAATAGATAGGTACAAATAAAATAAATAAATAAATAGAGTAATAAATATGTACAAACATATATACATATATACAGGTCATGGGTTCAAATTCTGGCCCCGCCAATTGTCACCTGTGTGACTTTGGGCAAGTCACTTCACTTCTCTGGGCCTCAGTTATCTCATCTGTAAAATGGGGGTTAAAACTGTGAGCCCCCCGTGGAACAACCTGATCGCCTTGTAACCTCCCCAGCGCTTAGAACAGTGCTTTGCACATAGTAAGTGCTTAACAAATACCATCATTATTATTATTATTATTATTATCATGAACTTTCCCGAGAAGCTCGACCCTAATTAGGTATTCTAGTTCTAAGGTCTCCGTAACGGGGACCGGGAATTTCTCCCCCTTCACCCCCGAGATCATAATCATCATCCTCATCAATCGTATTTATTGAGCGCTTACTATGTGCAGAGCACTGTACTAAGCGCTTGGGAAGGACAAATTGGCAACAGATAGAGACAGTCCCTACCCAACAGTGGGCTCACAGTCTAAAAGGGGGAGACAGAGAACAAAACCAAACATACTAACAAAATAAAATAAATAGAATAGATAGGTACAAATAAAATAAATAAATAAATAGAGTAATAAATATGTACAAACATATATACATATATACAGGTCATGGGTTCAAATCCCGGCCCCGCCTATTGTCACCTGTGTGACTTTGGGCGAGTCACTTCACTTCTCTGGGCCTCAGTTATCTGTAAAACGGGGATTAAAACTGTGAGCCCCCCGTGGGACAACCTGATCGCCTTGTAACCTCCCCAGCGCTTAGAACAGTGCTTTGCACATAGTAAGTGCTTAACAAATACCATCATTATTATTATTATTATTATTATCATGAACTTTCCCGAGAAGCTCGACCCTAATTAGGTATTCTAGTTCTAAGGTCTCCGTAACGGGGACCGGGAATTTCTCCCCCTTCACCCCCGAGATCATAATCATCATCCTCATCAATCGTATTTATTGAGCGCTTACTATGTGCAGAGCACTGTACTAAGCGCTTGGGAAGTACAAATTGGCAACAGATAGAGACAGTCCCTACCCAACAGTGGGCTCACAGTCTAAAAGGGGGAGACAGAGAACAAAACCAAACATACTAACAAAATAAAATAAATAGATGGTTTCCCTCCCGATTCTGGCCCTGATGGGTGGTTTGGTTAGAGATGACCGGGTGGTGCCCGTGTCTTTTGGAAAGGTATAATCCTGCCCACCCTCAAATTTATCAAGGGCTCAGGGTGGGCTTGTTAATAATAATAATGATGGCATTTATTAAGCGCTTACTATGTGCAAAGCACTGTTCTAAGCGCTGGGGAGGTTACAAAGTGATCAGGTTGTCCCACGGGGGGCTCACAGTCTTAATCCCCATTTTACAGTTGAGGTAACTGAGGCCCAGAGAAGTTAAGTGACTTGCCCAAAGTCACACAGCTGACAATTGCCAGAGCTGGGATTTGAACCCATGACCTCTGACTCCAAAGCCCGGGCTCTTTCCATTGATCCACGCTGCTTCTCTATGAACCCCTGACCCCCCTAGTCATCCATTTCTATGAGAGAAAAGACCTTCTGTTCCCGGTTCATCCGGGGGCAATCTTTTTTTTTCATATGGGGTCAACGGGGCCTGATTCATCTGCTTCTTCTCCCTTAGACCCGGTGGTCCGCGCCCCCTCCCTCTTGCAGCGCTTAGAACAGTGCTTTGCACATAGTAGGCGCTTAACCAAGACCATCATTATCATTATTTATGTATTTATTTATTACTCTATTTATCTATTTAATTTGTACATTAAAAAGTCTGGCCTTCCCAGACTGAGCCCCTTCCTTCCTCTCCCCCTCGTCCCCCTCTCCATCCCCCCATCTTACCTCCTTCCCTTCCCCACAGCACCTGTATATATGGATATATGGTTGTACGTATTTATTACTCTATTTATTTATTTATTTTACTTGTACATTTCTATCCTATTTATTTTATTTTGTTGGTATGTTGGGTTCTGTTCTCTGTCTCCCCCTTTTAGACTGTGAGCCCACTGTTGGGTAGGGACTGTCTCTGTGTGTTGCCAATTTGTACTTCCCAAGCGCTTAGTACAGTGCTCTGCACATAGCAAGCGCTCAATAAATACGATTGATTGATTGATTGATTGATTCATCTGCTTCTTCTCCCTTAGACCCGGTGGTCCGCGCCCCCTCCCTCTTGCAGCGCTTAGAACAGTGCTTTGCACATAGTAGGCGCTTAACCAAGACCATCATCATCATTATTTATGTATTTATTTATTACTCTATTTATCTATTTAATTTGTACATTAAAAAGTCTGGCCTTCCCAGACTGAGCCCCTTCCTTCCTCTCCCCCTCGTCCCCCTCTCCATCCCCCCATCTTACCTCCTTCCCTTCCCCACAGCACCTGTATATATGGATATATGGTTGTACGTATTTATTACTCTATTTATTTATTTTACTTGTACATTTCTATCCTATTTATTTTATTTTGTTGGTATGTTTGGTTCTGTTCTCTGTCTCCCCCTTTTAGACTGTGAGCCCACTGTTGGGTAGGGACTGTCTCTATGTGTTGCCAATTTGTACTTCCCAAGCGCTTAGTACAGTGCTCTGCACATAGTAAGCGCTCAATAAATACGATTGATTGATTGATTGATTACATATTTATTCTATTTTATTTTGTAAATATGTTTGGTTTTGTCGTCTCCCCCTTCTAGACTGTGAGCCTGCTTTTGGGTAGGGACCGTCTCTAGATGTTACCAACTAGTACTTCCCAAGCGCTTAGTACAGTGCTCTGCACATAGTAAGCGCTCAATAAATACGATTGATTGATTGATTGATTGATTGATTACATATTTATTCTATTTTATTTTGTAAATATGTTTTGTTTTGTCGTCTCCCCCTTCTAGACTGTGAGCCTGTTGTTGGGTAGGGACCGTCTCTAGATGTTACCAACTAGTACTTCCCAAGCGCTTAGTACAGTGCTCTGCACATAGTAAGCGCTCAATAAATACGATTGATTGATTGATTGATTGATTGATTGATTACATATTTATTCTATTTTATTTTGTAAATATGTTTTGTTTTGTCGTCTCCCCCTTCTAGACTGTGAGCCCGCTGTTGGGTAGGGACCGTCTCTAGATGTTACCAACTAGTACTTCCCAAGCGCTTAGTACGGTGCTCTGCACACAGTAAGCGCTCAGTAAATACGATTGCACATAGTAAGCGTTTAAAAAGATACCATCATTATTATTATTATTATTAACACGGTTGGGGACGAAGGGGCAGATTTTAGCGATGTCGTGAAGGTCGAACTGAGAGGATCTGTCACTGAGACAGATTAAATATATAGGTTGAATGAGAGAGAGGAGTCTATTTATTTTATTTTGTTAGTATGTTTGGTTTTGTTCTCTGTCTCCCCCTTTCAGACTGTGAGCCCACTGTTGGGTAGGGACTGTCTCTATATGTTGCCAATTTGTACTTCCCAAGCACTTAGTACAGTGCTCTGCACATAGTAAGCGCTCAATAAATACAATTGATGATGATGATGATTATTATTATTGCAGGGAGTGCGCCCACTGACTTTGTCACTGTTTGTACCGCCTGGGTGACGATCTTTGCCTGCTCCCCTTGCTGCTTCAGAGCCTGCCATAGTAGAGAAGCGGCGTGGCTCAGGGGAAAGAGCCCGGGCTTTGGAGTCAGAGGTCATGGGTTCGAATCCCGGCTCCGCCACATCATCGTCATCATCAATCGTATTTATTGAGCGCTTACTGTGTGCAGAGCACTGGACTAAGCACTTGGGAAGTACAAATTGGCAACATATGGAGACAGTCCCTACCCAACAGTGGGCCACGTGTCTGCTGTGTGACCTTGGGCAAGTCACTTCACTTCTCTGAGCCCTCAGTTCCCTCATCTGGAAAATGGGGATTAAGACTATGAGCCCCATGTGGGACAACTTGATCACCTTGTATCCCCCCCAGCGCTTAGAACAGTGCTCTGCACATAGTAAGCGCTTAACAAATGCTATTATTATTATTATTATTATTATTATTATCATTATTATTACCCTGGTTTGTTTGTCCTTTATCCCTCTCCTTCTGTTCTTCCCCACCTCGGCCCACATATACTTTCTGGGCGAGCCCTAATAGTTCGTCCGGTGGCCTCGCTTGCCACCCCTCTATCTTCTGCAGCTTCTTATCAATATCCAAGCGCTTAGTACAGTGCTAAGCGCTTAGTACAGTGCTCTGCACACAGTAAGCGCTCAATAAATACGATTGATGAAATACGATTGATGATGAAAATCCGGCCAAGAATTTGTGACCCGCAGGAGGCTCCGGGCAGTGGGGTCAGATAGGTCGAGCCCAGAATATTTCCTCGTGTGGTCCTTTAATCTACTGAGAAAAGCCGATGGCGTGTCATCCTTCTCCTGCCTGATTTTCAGTTACTTCATTCATGTTCTGGTTTTTGGGGACCGCGTTCCTTATTCATCATCATCATCCTCATCAATCGTATTTATTGAGCGCTTACTGTGTGCAGAGCACTGTATTAAGCGCTTGGGAAGTACAAGTTGGCAACATATAGAGACAGTCCCTACCCAACAGTGGGCTCACGGTCTAAAAGGGGGAGAGAGAGAACAAAACCAAACATACTAACAAAGTAAAATAAATAGAATAGATATGTACAAGTAAAATAAATAAATATTCCTTGAATTATTACCCCCCGCAGATCCCTCATATGGTCCCGGTGGGCGGCGTTGTCACGGTCCCAGCCTGGGTCCTGGAGAGGGTACTTCTCTTCCCCCCTCAGTCCTCCCTGGACAAGGGGATGCGTGTCATCCCCTTATTTATTACTCTTTATTTATTTATTTATTTTACCTGTACATATCTATTCTATTTATTTTATTTTGTTAGTATGTTTGGTTTTGTTCTCTGTCCCCCCGTTTTAGACTGTGAGCCCATTGTTGGGTAGGGACTGTCTCTATATGTTGTCAACTTGTACTTCCCAAGCGCTTAGTCCAGTGCTCTGCACGCAGTAAGCGCTCAATAAATACGATTGATTGATTGACCCCATACTCTCATGGCCGCCCTCCTAATTTAATAATAATAATAATAATGATAGCATTTATTAAGCGCTTACTATGTGCAAAGCACTGTTCTAAGCACTGGGGAGGTTCCAAGGTGATGAGGTTGTCCCACGGGGGGCTCACGGCCTTAATCCCCATTTTACAGATGAGGGAACTGAGGCCCGGAGAAGTGAAGCGACTTGCCCAAAGTCACACAGCTGACAAGTGGCGGAGCCGGGATTTGAACCCATCATCATCATCATCATCATCAATTGTATTTATTGAGCGCTTACTGTGTGCAGAGCACTGTACTAAGCGCTTGGGAAGTACAAGTTGGTAACATATAGAGACAGTCCCTACCCAGCAGTGGGCTCGCAGTCTAAAAGGGGGAGACAGAGAACAAAACCAAACATACTAACAAAATAAAATAAATAGAATAGATATGTACAAGTAAAATAAATAAATAAATAAATAGAGTAATAAATATAACCCATGAGCTGCTCCTCTCCAGTGAAGAGGATATCTAAAATTGCCATTAATTCGGCCCAGGTGAACAGGTTGGGGCTGAAGAACTGATTAATATTTGTTCCGCAACCCCCTCGGGGTCTTCTATTAAAATCTTCATTTCTCTTTTCAAATTCCTAACTTCCTTACTACTGAGGGGAGCGGATCCCCCCTTGGGCTAAGGGAACTTCCCTGAGGGGATATTGGTGGGCGGGATTGCTCGGGAGCGGGAAGCTCTCTTGGTCTTTCAATAAATGTTTGATCTCCGGGCATGCGGCGATGGGGCAGTCGCCCTTAAATTAATCAGATAATAATAATAATAATAATAATAATAATAATAATAATAATAATAATGGCATTTGTTAAGCGCTTACTATGTGCAAAGCACTGTTCTAAGCACGGGGGAGGCTACAAGGTGATCAGGTTGTCCCACGTGGGGCTCAAGTGGTAACGGGAATCAACTTAATCATGGGGATTAAGACTGGGAGCCCCGCCATGGGACAAACTGATCACCTTGTAACCTCCCCAGCGCTTAGTACGGTGCTTTGCACATAGCAAGCACTCAATAAATGCTCTCTTCCTCCCTTCAAGGCCCTACTGAGAGCTCACCTCCTCCAGGAGGCCTTCCCAGCCTGAGCCCCTTCCTTCCTCTCCCCCTCGTCCTCCTCTCCATCCTCCCCATCTTACCTCCTTCCCTTCCCCACAGCACCTGGATATATGTATAGATGTTTGTACATATTTATTACTCTATTTATTTATTTATTTTACTTGTACATATCTATTCTATTTATTTTATTTTGTTAGTATGTTTGGTTTTGTTCTCCGTCTCCCCCTTTTAGACTGTGAGCCCGCTGTTGGGTAGGGACTGTCTCTAGATGTTGCCAACTTGGACTTCCCAAGCGCTTAGTACAGTGCTCTGCACACAGTAAGCACTCAATAAATACGATTGATGATGATGATCATTATTATTATTATTATTATTACCAACTAACTGGGGTACTCATCAATCAATCAATCAATCAATAGTATTTATTGAGCGCTTACTGTGTGCAGAGCACCCTTTCCATTGTCCCCTGCGCCGGATGGGAATGGAGGAGAGGGGGAAGGAAGAGTAGAAGCCGCTTGTGCCGGTTGGGGACCGTACGGAGGGGGACAGGGAAAGGAGAGGGTCCCAAGGAGGAGGGGGACAGTCTTCCTCCTTCTCCCTCTTCTCCTCAGCCCCCTTCACCACAAATTGCCCTGCTGATGGCATCATCATCATCATCAATCGTATTTATTGAGCGCTTACTATGTGCAGAGCACCGTACTAAGCGCTTGGGAAGTACAAGTTGGCAACATCTAGAGACGGTCCCTACCCAATAGTGGGCTCACAGTCTAAAAGGGGGAGACAGAGAACAAAACCAAACATAGTAACAAAATAAAATAAATAAAATAGGCATCCGGAGCGCTGCATAGGCACACTCCTCCTCATTCCGGGGTTCCTTCATATTCACATAAATATTCCATTCTTGACAAACCCAGTCCTCGGGGGATCCGTATTTTGGCCAAAAGATGTTTCCCCCGAGTTGGGCACCTGCCCGTACTAAGCAACAATAAGTAATCAATAAGTAATAAATAAACAATACGCAATAATAATTATTATTATTAGAGAAGCAGTGTGGCTCAGTGGCCTGGGCTTTGGAGTCAGAGGTCATGGGTTCAAACCCCGGCTCCTCCAATTGTCAGCTGTGTGACTTTGGGCAAGTCACTTCACTCTCTGGGCCTCAATTCCCTCATCTGGAAAATGGGGATTAAGACTGTGAGCCCCCTGTGGGACAACCTGATCAGCTTGTAACCACCCCAGCGCTTAGAACAGTGCTTTGCACATAGTAAGTGCTTAATAAATGCCATCATTATTATTATTATTATAATCGTTTTTCTCTTATCCTTCCCTCTATACCTAGGGAGTTCATTCCAGTTGTCTAACCTGGCCCTCAATGGACTATCTTCTGGAATTTTCGGGATAATAATAATAATGATGATGACATTTATTAAGCGCTTACTATGTGCAAAGCACTGTTCTAAGCGCTGGGGTGCCTACAAGGTGATCAGGTTGTCCCACGGGGGGGGCTCACAGTCTTCATCCCCATTTTACAGACGAGGGAACTGAGGCCCAGAGAAGCCAAGTGACTTGCCCAAAGTCACCCAGCTGGCAGGTGGCGGAGCTGAGATTTGAACCCATGACCTCGGACTCCAAAGCCCAGGCTCTTTCCACCGAGCCATGTGTGTGATCGAAGTGTGTGGGCTGGGTGGTAATAATAATAACAGACTGTGAGCCCACCGTTGGGTAGGGACCGTCTCTATATGTTGCCAACTTGGACTTCCCAAGCGCTCAGTACAGTGCTCTGCACACAGTAAGCACTCAATAAATACAATTGAATGAATGAATGAATAACAATAATAATGATGGCATTTATTAAGCCATCATTAATAATGGGACTTCCCACCACTCGACTTTGACTGGGATTTTCCCATTCTTCTACCTTTGCCTCCCCGAGACACCCCCGTTTCCGAATTTATGACTTCAACGGGACCCTAGTCTCTCCGGGGCGGGAACTGACTCCCTATTTTTCTGCTGAAACTCCCCGTTCCGGGTGGTCTATGGGGTCTGTTCCTTTATCAGAGAAGCAGTGTGGCTCAGTGGAAAGAGCCCGGGTTTGGGAGTCAGAGGTCATGGGTTCGAATCCCCACTCTGCCACGTGTCTCATGTGTATTTGACTTGTACATATCTATTCTATTTATTTTACTTTGTTAATATGTTTGGTTTTGTTCTCCGTCTCCCCCTTCTAGACTGTGAGCCCACTGTTGGGTAGGGACTGTCTCTATATCAATCAATCAATCGATCACATTTATTGAGCGCTTACTGTGTGCAAAGCACTGTACTAAGCACTTGGGAAGTACAAGTTGGCAACATATAGCGTGGCTCAGTGGAAAGAGCCCGGGCTTTGGAGTCAGAGGTCGTGGGTTCAAATCCTGGCTCCTCCAATTGCCAGCTGTGTGACTTTGGGCAAGTCACTTAACTTCTCTGGGCCTCAGTTACCTCATCTGTAAAATGAGGATTAAAACTGTGAGCCCCCCGTGGGACAACCTGATCACCTTGTAACCTCTCCAGCGCTTAGAACAGTGCTTTGCACATAGTAAGTGCTTAGGAAATGCCGGTATTAAATTAAATATAGAGACAGTCAACATATGTTGCCAACTTGTACTTCCCAAGTGCTTAGTACAGTGCTCTGCACACAGTAAGCGCTCAATAAAGACGATTGATTGATTGACTGACCTTGGGCAAGTCACTTCACTTCTCTGAGCCTCAGTTCCCTCATCTGTAAAGTGGGGATGAAGACTGTGAGCCCCACATGGGACAACCTGATCACCTTGCATCCCCCCCGGCGCTTAGAACAGTGCTTTGTACATAGTAAGCGCTTAGCAAATGCCATTATTATTATTATTATTATTATTATTATTATTATTATTATTATTATTATTATCGCCCAGCCTGGTCACCCGGGGTCAACACCCAGGGCCTGTTCACAGACTTACGTGACCAATCGTTCCCGCTGGCTGTTTCTGCTCCTGACTTCGGTCTCTCCTCGGGTCCTCTCTCGTCGGAGGAGAGCCGCTCCCAGCGGGACGTCCTGCCAGTCAGTCCAATCAATCAATCAATCAATCAATCAATCAATCGTATTTATTGAGCGCTTACTGTGTGCAGAGCACTGGACTAAGCGCTTGGGAAGTACAAGTTGGCAACATCTAGAGACAGTCCCTACCCAACACTGGGCTCACAGTCTAAAAGGGGGAGACAGAGAAGCAAACCAAACATACTAACAAAATAAAATAAATAGAATAGATATGTACAAGTAAAATAAATAAATAAATAAATAAATAAATAAATAAATAAATAAATAGAGTAATAAATATATGCAAACATATATACATATATACAGGAAATCCAGGCCGAGAGAGGCTTCTCCCTGTTTGGAGTGGATCCCGGACGAGCCCCCAAACTGTGTGGGATATCGAAATCAGAGCCCGAGTCAGGATCAGAAAGAGTCTTTATTCAGCGTGGCTCAGTGGAAAGAGCCCGGGCTTTGGAGTCGGAGGTCATGGGTTCAAATCCCGGCTCTGCCAGTTGTCAGCTGCGGGACCACGGGCAAGTCACTTAGCTTCTCCGTGCCTCAGTGACCTCATCTGTAAAATGGGGCTGAAGACTGTGAGCCCCACACGGGACAATCTGATCACCTTGTATCCTCCCCAGCGCTTAGAACAGTGCTTGGCACATAGTAAGCGCTTAACAAATGCCATCATTATTATTTATTCGAAGCAGCGTGGCTCAGTGGAAAGAGCCCGGGCTTTGGAGTCGGAGGTCATGGGTTCAAATCCCAGCTCTGTCAATTGTCAGCTGCGGGACCACGGGCAAGTCACTTAGCTTCTCCGTGCCTCAGTGACCTCATCTGTAAAATGGGGATGAAGACTGTGAGCCCCACACGGGACAATCTGATCACCTTGTATCCTCCCCAGCGCTTAGAACAGTGCTTTGCACATAGTAAGCGCTTAACAAATGCCATCATTATTATTTATTCAAAGCAGCGTGGCTCAGTGGAAAGAGCCCGGGCTTTGGAGTCGGAGGTCATGGGTTCAAATCCCGGCTCTGCCAGTTGTCAGCTGCGGGACCACGGGCAAGTCACTTAGCTTCTCCGTGCCTCAGTGACCTCATCTGTAAAATGGGGCTGAAGACTGTGAGCCCCACACGGGACAATCTGATCACCTTGTATCCTCCCCAGCGCTTAGAACAGTGCTTGGCACATAGTAAGCGCTTAACAAATGCCATCATTATTATTTATTCGAAGCAGCGTGGCTCAGTGGAAAGAGCCCGGGCTTTGGAGTCGGAGGTCATGGGTTCAAATCCCGGCTCTGCCAGTTGTCAGCTGCGGGACCACGGGCAAGTCACTTCGCTTCTCCGTGCCTCAGTGACCTCATCTGTAAAATGGGGCTGAAGACTGTGAGCCCCACACGGGACAACCTGATCACCTTGTATCCTCCCCAGCGCTTAGAACAGTGCTTTGCACATAGTAAGCGCTTAACAAGCGCCATCATTATTATTTATTCTTTCTCATGAGAAAGGGCACCACCCCCGTCGCTCAAGCAGCGCCAGCCGGGGAGTGCGCCCGTTGATAGTGCGAAGCCAATTTTTATAACCCCAATGCATCCTCCTCCCATTGACTAACCCCTTTCTCCATTAGCTGGATATTTGGGGCGTACGATTAGATTGTAATGCGCGCTCATATATGGGGAAACACCGATACAAGGAAGCGAAGCGGAGCCCCCTCACCCACCCCTTTTCTACGGGGGAGAGGCTGACGGTGGGCCTTGCGGCTTAAGCTGCATCCTGTATATATGTATATATGTTTGTACATATTTATTACTCCATTATTTATTTATTTATTTATTTTACTTCTACATATCTATTCTATTGATTTTATTTTGTTAGGATGTTTGGTTATGTTCTCTGTCTCCCCCTTTCAGACTGTGAGCCCACCGTTGGGTAGGGACCGTCTCTAGATGTTGCCAACTTGGACTTCCCAAGCGCTTAGTACAGTGCTCTGCGCACAGTAAGCGCTCAATAAATACGATTGATTGATTGATTGATCCTGTTTTTCTCTCGATTAAGGGGTCACGGGTTTGGCCTCCATCGGCTGGCTCTATCTTCAGTAAGCATCCCCCTGGCCTGGAATGCCCCCAATCCCTCTGCCCCTCCGCCAAGCTAGTTCTCTTCCTCCCTTCAAGGCCCCACTGAGAGCTCACCTCCTCCAGGAGGCCTTCCCAGACTGAGCCCCTTCCTTCCTCTCCCCCTCGTCCCCCTCTCCATTCCCCCCATCTTACCTCCTTCCCTTCCCCACAGCACCTGTATAGATGTATATATGTTTGTACAGATTTCTTACTCTATTTATTTATTTTACTTGTACATATCTATTCTATTTATTTTATTTTGTTAATATGTTTGGTTTTGTTCTCTGTCTCCCCCTTCTAGACTGTGAGCCCACTGTTGGGTAGGGACTGCCTCTATATGTTGCCAACTTGTATTTCCCAAGCGCTTAGTACAGTGCTCTGCACACAGTAAGTGCTCAATAACTCCTTCCCCTCCCCACAGCACCTGTATGTATGTTTGCATGTATTTATTACTCTATTTATTTTATTTGTACATGTTTATTTTATTAATATGTTTGGTTTTGTTCTCTGTCTCCCCCTTCTAGACTGTGAGCCCACTGTTGGGTAGGGACCGTCTCTATATGTTGCCAACTTGGACTTCCCAAGCGCTTAGTACAGTGCTCTGCACACAGTAAGCGCTCAATAAATACGATTGATTGATTGACTTGGTACAGTGCTCTGCACACAGTAAGCTCTCAATAAATACAATTGAAGGAATGAGTGAATGAATGAGGCAAAGGAGGAGCCCTTTGAGACTGAGACTGAGTGGCCAGAGAGCTAGGAGGACGAGGAGAGGACAGTGTCAGTGAAGCTAAGGTTGGATAATGTTGGATAAGGTTGGATAAAAGGAGATGGTCCACAGTGCAGAAAGAAGCTGAGAGGTTGCGGAGAATTAGGATGGAATGCAGGCCAATGGATTTGGCAATGGAGATCTTTGGTGACCTCTGAGAGGGCAGTTTTCATCATCATCATCAATCGTATTTATTGAGCGCTTACTATGTGCAGAGCACTGTACTAAGCACTTGGGAAGTACAAATTGGCAACATATAGAGACAGTCCCTACCCAACAGTGGGCTCACAGTCTAAAAGGGGGAGACAGAGAACAAAACCAAACATATTAACAAAATAAAATAAATAGAATAGATATGTACAAATAAAATAAATAAATAGAGTAATAAATATGTACAAACATATATGCATATATACAGGCGCTGTGGAGAAGGGAAGGAGGTAAGATGGGGGGATGGAGAGGGGGACGAGGGGGAGAGGAAGGAGGGGGCTCAGTCTGGGAAGGCCTCCTGGAGGAGGTGAGCTCTCAGCAGGGCCTTGAAGGGAGGAAGAGAGCTAGCTTGGCGGAGGGGCAGAGGGAGCAGGGCATTCCAGGCCCGGGGGATGACGTGGGCCGGGGGTCGATGGCGGGACAGGCGAGAACGAGGCCTAACGGGGAGGAGATTAGCGGCGGAGGAGCGGAGGGTGCGGGCTGAGCTGGAGAAGGACAGAAGGGAGGGGAGGGAGGAGGGGGCGAGGTGATGGATGGACAGCCTTGAAGCCCAGGGTGAGGAGTTTCTGCCTGATGCGCAGATTGATCGGTAGCCATTGGAGGTTTTTGAGGAGGGGAGTAATATGTCCAGAGCGTTTCTGGACAAAGATAATCCGGGCAGCAGCATGAAGTATGGATTGAAGTGGAGAGAGACACGAGGATGGGAGATCAGAGAGAAGGCTGGTGCAGTAGTCCAGACGGGATAGGATGAGAGCTTGAATGAGCAGGGTAGCGGTTGGGATGGAGAGGAAAGGGCGGATCTTGGCAATGTTGCGGAGCTGAGACCGGCAGGTTTTGGTGACGGCTTGGATGTGAGGGGTAAATGAGAGAGTGGAGTCGAGGATGACACCAAGGTTGCGGGCTTGTGAGACGGGAAGGATGGTAGTGCCGTCAACAGAGATGGGAAAGTCAGGGAGAGGACAAGGTTTGGGAGGGAAGACAAGGAGCTCAGTCTTCGACATGTTGAGCTTTAGGTGGCGGGCGGACATCCAGATGGAGATGTCCTGAAGGCAGGAGGAGATGCGAGCCTGGAGGGAGGGGGAGAGAGCAGGGGCAGAGATGGAGATCTGGGTGTCATCAGCGGAGAGATGCTAGTTGAAGCCGTGGGAGCGAATGAGGTCACCGAGGGAGTGAGTGTAGATTGAGAACAGAAGGGGACCAAGCACTGAACCTTGGGGAACCCCCACAGTAAGAGGATGGGAGGGGGAGGAGGAGCCTGCAAAAGAGACTGAGAAAGAACGACCGGAGAGATAAGAGGAGAACCAGGAGAGGACGGAGTCTGTGAAGCCAAGGTCAGATAACGTGTTGAGGAGAAGGGGGTGGGCCACAGTGTCAAAGGCAGCTGAGAGGTCGAGGAGGATTAGGACGGAATATGAGCCGTTGGATTTGGCAAGCAGGAGGTCATTGGTGACCTTTGAGAGGGCAGTTTCCGTGGAATGAAGGGGACGGAAGCCAGACTGGAGGGGGTCGAGGAGAGAGTTGCTGTTGAGGAATTCTAGGCAGCGCGTGTAGACAACTCGTTCAAGGAGTTTGGAAAGGAATGGTAGGAGGGATATGGGACGATAACTAGAAGGTGAGGTGGGGTCAAGAGAGGGTTTTTTTAGGATGGGAGAGACATGGGCATGTTTGAAGGCAGAGGGGAAGGAACCAGTGGAGAGTGAGCGGTTGAAGATGGAAGTTAAGGAGGGGAGAAGGGATGGAGTGAGAGATTTCATGAGTTTTGGTGGAGTGAAGAGGGTAGAAGCTAGATTGGAGGGGATGTTTAAGGAGAGAATTGGAGGAGAGGAAGTGGAGGTGGTGCATGTAGCCAACTCACTCAGAGAGCTCGGAGAGGAATGGTAGGAGGGGCATAGGATAAGTGCTGGGAGTCATGGGGTTGAGGTTGAATTATTTTTAGGTTGGCGGGATATGAGCATGCTTGAAAGCAGTGAAGAAGAAGCCATAGAACAGCCTCTCCATCCCCCCTGCCTTACCTCCTTCCCTTCCCCACAGCACCTGTATATATGTATAGATGTTTGTACATATTTCTTACTCTATTTATTTATTTATTTATTTATTTAACTTGTACATATTTTTTCTAATTTTTTTTATTCTGTTAATATGTTTTGTTTTGTTCTCTGTCTCCCCCTTCCAGACTGTGAGCCCACTGTTGGGTAGGGACCGTCCCTGTATGTTGCCGACTTGCACTTCCCAAGCGCTTAGTCCAGTGCTCTGCACACAGTAAGTGCTCAATAAATACGATTGATTGATTGATTCCCTCCTGGGGTCTCATGAGGGAACTTTACTGGGTTCCATCCCTCACAACTTCACTTCTCTGGGCCTCAGTTCCCTCATCTGTAAAATGGGGCTGAAGACTGTGAGCCCCCCGTGGGACAACCTGATCACCTCGTTACCTCCCCAGCGCTTAGAACAGTGTTTGGAATATAGCGGGTGCTTCACAAATTCCATCATCCTCATTGTTAGTATTATTATAAATGAATAAGCGAATAAATATTACTCTATTTAACTTGTACATATTTATTCTATTTATTTTATTTTGTTAATGTTTTGTTTTGTCGTCAGTCTCCCCCTTCTAGACTGTGAGCCCACTGTTGGGTAGGGACCGTCTCTATATGTCGCCGACTTGTACTTCCCAAGTGCTTAGTCCAGTGCTCTGAACACAGTAAGTGCTCAATAAATACGATTGATTGAATGAATGAATCCTGGGCCTGGAATGCCCAATGCCTCTGCCCATCCGCCAAGCTAGCTCTCTTCCTCCCTTCAAGGCCCTGCTGAGAGCTCACCTCCTCCAGGAGGCCTTCCCAGACTGAGCCCCTTCCTTCCTCCCCCCCTCGTCCCCCTCTCCATCCCCCCTTCTTACCTCCTTCCCTTCCCCACAGCACCTGTATATATGTATATATGTTTGTACATATTTTTTACTCTATTTATTTATTTATTTATTTTACTTGTCCATATCTATTCTATTTATTTTATTTTGTTAGTATGTTTGGTTTTGTTCTCTGTCTCCCCCTTTTAGACTGTGAGCCCACTGTTGGGTAGGGATTGTCTCTATATGTTGCCAATTTGTACTTCCCAAGCGCTTAGTACAGTGCTCTGCACATAGTAAGCGCTCAATAAATACGATTGATGATGATGATGATGACATATCTATTCAATTTATTTTATTTTGTTAGTATGTTTGGTTTTGTTCTCTGACTCCCCCTTTTAGACTGTGAGCCCACTGTTGGGTAGGGACTGTCTCTATATGTTGCCAATTTGTACTTCCCAAGCGCTTAGTACAGTGCTCTGCACATAGTAAGCGCTCAATAAATACGATTGATGATGATGATGATGACATATCTATTCTATTTATTTTATTTTGTTAGTATGTTTGGTTTTGTTCTCTGACTCCCCCTTTTAGACTGTGAGCCCACTGTTGGGTAGGGACTGTCTCTATATGTTGCCAATTTGTACTTCCCAAGCGCTTAGTACAGTGCTCTGCACATAGTAAGCGCTCAATAAATACGATTGATGATGATGATGATGATGACATATCTATTCTATTCATTTTATTTTGTTAGTATGTTTGGTTTTGTTCTCTGTCTCCCCCTTTTAGACTGTGAGCCCACTGTTGGGTAGGGACTGTCTCTATATGTTGCCAATTTGTACTTCCCAAGCGCTTAGTACAGTGCTCTGCACATAGTAAGCGCTCAGTAAATACGATTGATGATGATGATGATGACATATCTATTCTATTTATTTTATTTTGTTAGTATGTTTGGTTTTGTTCTCTGTCTCCCCCTTTTAGACTGTGAGCCCACTGTTGGGTAGGGACTGTCTCTAGATGTTGCCAATTTGTACTTCCCAAGCGCTTAGTACAGTGCTCTGCACACAGTAAGCGCTCAATAAATACGATTGATGATGATGACGAATGAATGAACGGAAAACGGAGGCGACTGCGCGAGGCCCAGTGCGCATGCGCATAACTCCCTCGGCAGCTCAGCCACCCTGTCGCGCCGCGCATGCGCGGGGCTCCCCGACGTGAACGTCTCGACGCGCGCGCATGCGTGTTATATCCCAGCAACCCCCACCCTCGCGCGTCCAGCTCGCCTCACGAGCCTGCGCGGGACTCCCCCGACCCTCCCCTCCCGTGTGCCCTGCTCGCCTCAAGCGCATGCGCGGGATTTCCCCGGCCTCCCCCTACCGCGTGCGCATGCGCGGGACCCCTTTTGTTCCCCCTTGCGCGCGTCCTGCTCTCCTCATGCGCATGCGCGGCCCCCCCTCGGCCCCGGCTTCGCGCGTCCAGCTCGCCTCATGCGCATGCTCGGTCCCCCCCGGCCCCGCCCACGTGCCCTGCTCTCCTCAAGCGCATGCGTGGGACTCCCTCTGCCCCCACCTCGCTTCACGCGCATGCGCCGGCATCCCCCGGCCTTCCCGCCCCGCGCGCGCGCATGCGTGGGGCCTCTCGGGGGCCCTTCCTTTCGCGCACCCGGCTCTCCTCACGCGCATGCGCGGGCCTCCCCCTGGCCCCTACTTCAAGCGTCCAACTGGCCTAGTGCGCATGCTCGGGACTCCCTCGGGCCCCCCCACTTTGAGGGTTCCCGCGCATGCGCGGGTAACACCGGCCTTCCCGCCCCGCGCATGCGCGGGAACCCTCAAAGGGGGGCTCCTCCTTTCGCGCACCCGACTCGCCTCACGCGCATGCTCGGGACTCCCTCGGCCCCCAGCTGGCTTCACGCGGGGTCCCCCGCCTTCCCCTTCCTTCCTCTCCCCGTCATCTTACCTCCTTCCCTTCCCCACAGCACCTGTATATATGTTTGTACATATTTATTACTCTATTTATTTATTTTACTTGTACATATCTATTCTATTTCTTTTATTTTGTCAGTATGTTTGGTTTTGTTCTGTCTCCTCCTTTTAGACTGTGAGCCCACTGTTGGGTAGGGACTGTCTCTATACGTTGCCAACTTGTACTTCCCAAGCGCTTAGTACAGTGCTCTGCACACAGCAAGCGCTTAATAGTCCCCCCCCCCCTCCGCGCGCATGCGCGGGACTCCCTCCGGGGAGGGCACCTCGTTTCGCGCAGGCGTCTCGCCTCACGCGCATGCGCGTGACTCCGTCGGGTGGGAGGGGGGTCTCCCCCCTCGCGTGCCCTGCTCGCCTCAAGCGCATGCGCCGGACGCCGCCCGCCCCGCGCGGTCCTGGCCCGACGGTTGAGCGCGTCACTTCCGGCCGCCGTCGCGCCGCCCTACGTCACTTCCGCCGCCGCCAGCGTCCCCGTGGGCTGAGAGCAGCGGGCACCACCGGCGCCCGTCCGTCTTTCCCGTCCTTCCCGTCCGTCTTTCCCGTCCTTCCCGTCCGTCTTTCCCGTCCTTCCCGTCCGTCGTTTCCCGTCCTTCCCGTCCTTCCCGCCCGTCCTTCCCGCCGGTCCTTCCCTCCCTCCCTCCGTCCCTCCCTCCCGCCATGGCGATGAGGCAGACGCCCCTGACGTGCTCCGGCCACACGCGTCCCGTGGTGGACCTGGCCTTCAGCCGCGTCACCCCCTACGGATACTTCCTCATCAGCGCCTGCAAGGGTGAGGGCGGCGGGTTGTGGGGGGGGGGGATGGGGGGGATGGGGGGGGGTCCCGGGGGGGGGGGCAGAATTGGGGGTCGGGGGGGGGGGCCCCAGGGGGGCAGAATGGAGGGTCTGGGGGGGCCCCAGGGGGGGGGCAGAATGGAGGGTCTGGGGGGGGGGGGGGTCCCAGGGGGGGCAGAATGGAGGGTCTGGGGGGGCCCCCGGGGGGGCAGAATGGAGGGTCTGGGGGGGGGTCCCAGGGGGGGCAGAATGGAGGGTCTGGGGGGGGCCCCAGGGGGGCAGAATGGAGGGTCTGGGGGGGCCCCAGGGGGGCAGAATTGGGGGTCTGGGGGGGGTCCCAGGGGGTCAGTCCCAGGGGGGCAGAATTGAGGGTCTAGGAGGGTCCCAGGGGGGCAGAATTGAGGGTCTGGGGGGGGGTCCCAGGGGGGCAGAATTGAGGGTCTGGGGGCCCCAGGGGCACAGAATGGAGGGTCTGGGGGGGTCCTGGGGGGGAGAACGGAGGGTCTGGGAGCCCCAGGGGGGCAGAATGGAGGGTCTGGGGGCTCCAGGGGGGCAGAATTGAGGGTCTGGGGGGTCCCAGGGGGCCAGAATTGAGGGTCTGGGGGCCCCAGGGGGAGCAGAATCGAGGGTCTGGGGGGTCCTGGGTGGCAGAATTGAGGGTCTGGGGGAGTCCCAGGGGGGCAGAATGGAGGGTCTAGGGGGATCCCAGGGGGGCAGAATTGAGAGTCTGGGGGGGTCCCGGGGGGGGCAGAATTGAGGGTCTGGGGCGTCCCAGGGGGGCAGAATTGAGGGTCGGGGGGGTCCCAGGGGGGCAGAATTGAGGGTCTGGGGGGGTCCCAGGGGGGCAGAATTGAGGGTCTGGGGGAGTCCCAGGGGGGCAGAATCGAGGGTCTGGGGGTCCCAGGGGGGCAGAACGGAGGGTCTGGGGGCCCCAGTGGGGGAGAACGGAGGGTCTGGGGTAGTCCCAGGGGGGCAGAATTGAGGGCCTGGGGGAGTCCCGGGGGGCAGAATGGAGGGTCTGTGTGTCCCGGGGGGGCAGAATTGAGGGTCTGGGGGCCCCAGGGGGGCAGAATTGAGGGTCTGAGGGGTTCCCGGGGGGGGCAGAATGGAGGGTCTGGGGGGCCCCAGGGGGGCAGAATTGAGGGTCTGGGGGGTTCTGGGTGAAAGAACTGAAGGTCTGAGGTGTCCCGGGGGGCAGAATTGAGGGTCTGGGGGCCCCAGGGGGACGTATTTGAGGGTCTGGGGGGCTCTGGGTGAAAGAACTGAAGGTCTGAGGTGTCCCAGGGGGGCAGAATTGAGGGTCTGGGGTCCCCAGGGGGGCAGAATTGAGGGTCTGGGATGTCCCAGGGGGCAGAGTTGAGGGTCTGGGGGCCCCAGGGGGGCAGAATTGAGGGTCTGAGGGGTTCCCGGGGGGGGCAGAATGGAGGGTCTGGGTCCTAGCGGGTCAGAATTGAGGGTCTGGGGGCCCCCAGAGGGTCAGAACTGAGGGTCTGGGGGGGTCCCGGGGGGCAGAACTGAGGGTCTGGGGGGGGCCCCAGGGGGGCAGAACTGAGGGTCTGGGGGGGGCCCAGGGGGCCAGAATTGATGGTCTGGGGGGGGCCCCAGGGGGGCAGAATTGAGGGTCTGGGGGAGTCACAGGGTGTCAGAATTGAGGGTCTGGGGGAGTCACAGGGTGTCAGAATTGAGGGTGTGGGGGTCCCAGGTTTGCAGAGGTGAGGGTCTGGGGGAGCTCCTGGATGGCAGAATCAAGGGTCTGGGGGCCCCAGGGTCGCAGAATGGAGGGTCTGGGGGGCCCCAGGGGGGGCAGAATGGAGGGTCTGGGGGCCCCAGGGGGGCAGAATGGAGGGTCTGGGGGGGGGTCCCAGGGGGCAGAATGGAGGGATTGGGGTGTCCTGGGGTCATGGAATTGAGGGGCTGGTGGTCGTGGGGGAGCAGAATCGAGGGGCTGGAGGGCTCAGGATTGCAGAATTGAGGGGCTGGGGTCATGGAGTTGAGGGTCCGGTGGCCCCAGGGGAGCAGAATTGAGGGACTGAGGGTCCCGGGATTGCAGGATTGAGGGTCTGGGGGTTCTGGGGTCACAGAATTCAGGGGCTGCAGGGTCCCAGGGGGGCAGAATCGAGAGGCTGGGAGTCCTAGGGGAGCAGAATTGAGGGGCGGGGGGTCCCGGGGTCACAGAAGTCAGGGGCCGTGGGGTCCCGGGGTCACCAAATGGTCGCCCCCCCCCCCCCTTCTAGACTGCGAGCCCACTGTGGGTAGGTATTGGCTCTATTTGTTGCCGAGTTGTATTTTCCAAGGGCTTAGTCTGGTGCTCTGCACACAGTAAGAGCTCAATAAGTACGATTGAAAGAATGAGCAACTGAATGAAAGGGGCTGGGGGATCCCAGGTCCTAAAATTCAGGGGCTGGAGCCGGGGGGGCCCAGGGCCGCAGAATTGAGGGGCTGGGGGGGTCCTGGGGCCACAAAGTTCAGAGGTTGGGGGGTCCCGGAAATCAGGGGCCGGGGGGATCTGGGGGGTCCTGGGGCCTCAAAGTTCAGGGGCTGGGGGGGGGTGTCCCAGGGTCACTGAATTCAGGGGCCGAGGGTTTTGGGGTTTCAGAATTCAGGGGCTGAAGGGTCTCGGGGTGACAGAGTCGAGGGGCTGGGGGTCCCGGGGTGACAGAATTGAGGGGCTGGGGGTTCTGGGGTCTCAGAAATGAGGGGCTGGGACACAGAGCTGAGGGGCTGGAGGTTCCGGGGTGTCAGAATTGAGGGGCTGGGGAGTCTCGGAGTGAAAGAGCTGAGGGGCTGGGGGGGCGGGGTGTCAGAGTTGAGGGGCTGAGGGGTCCCGGGGTGACAGAGTTGAGGGGCTTGGGGGTCTTGGGGTCTCAGAATTGAGGGGCTGGGGGGTCCTGGGGCCTCAGAAACGAGGAGCTGGGAGACAGAGCTGAAGGGCTGGAGGTTCCGGGGTGTCAGAATTGAGGGGCTGGGAAGTCTCGGAGTGAAAGAGTTGAGGGGCTGGGGGGTCTTGGGGTGTTAGAGTTGAGGGGCTGAAGGGTCCCAGTGTGACAGAGTTGAGGGGCTTGGGGGTCTCGGGGTGTCAGAATTGAGGGGCTGGGGGGTCCTCAGAGTGAAAGAGTTGAGGGGTTGTGGGGGGTCCCGGGGGTATCAGAGTTGAGGGGCTGAGGGGTCCCCGGGTGACAGTTGAGGGGCTGGGGGGGGTCTTGGGGGGTCAGAATTGAGAGGCTGGAGGGGCTCCTCAGAGCGAAAGGGTTGAGGGGTTGTGGGGGTCCCGGGGTATCAGAGTTGAGGAGCTGAGGGGTCCCGGAGTGGCAAAGTTGAGGGGCTGGGGGCTCTCAGGGTGTCAGAATTGAGGGGTGAGGGGTCCCGGGGTGACACAGTGGAGGAGGTGGGGGTCACAGGGGAGCCTCGTCGGACCCGTTGGAGGACGTCGCCGCGGCCGGAGTGAGTCCGGGTTGGAGCGGAGTGCCCAAAGGACGGCTTTCTGTGCGTGCGTGTCTCTGTCCATGTCTCCGGTCCCGCATCCGTCCGTCCATCGGACCGACCTTCTTGCGGCAAGACGGGAAGCCAATGCTGCGCCAGGGCGACACCGGCGACTGGATCGGGACTTTCCTGGGGCACAAGGGGGCCGTGTGGGGGGCCACGCTCAACAAGGACGCCACCAAGGCCGCCACCGCCGCCGCCGACTTCACCGCGTGAGCACCGGGGTCGGGGGGAGGGAGGGCACCCGGCGGGCACTCACCTCACCGGGACGCCGCTTCTCTCGGACAGGTTTGCCGGGGGCGGGGGGACAACCGGGCGGCCCAGTCAGTCCGTCGGTGCTATTTACTGAGCGCCTACCGCGTGCGGAGCCCCGGCCTAAACGCTGGGGAGAGGGCAGTGAGCCTTTGGGTGGCCAGGTGGGAGGGCGTGAGGGGCCCGGCCGTCGGAAGGACTCGGGTCCTCGTCCCGGCTCGGCCACCGGTCCGCTCCGTCACCTTGGGCGAGTCACTTCGCTGCTTTTAGACTGTGAGCCCGCTGTTGGGTAGGGACCGTCTCTGTATGTTGCCAACTTGGACTTCCCAAGCGCTTAGTACAGTGCTCTGCACACAGTAAGCGCTCAGTAAATACGATTGATTGCTCAAAAGAAGCGGCGTGGCTCGGTGGGTAGAGCCCGGGCTTGGGAGCCGGAGGTTGTGGGTTCTAATCCCGCCTCCGCCACTCGTCTGCTGTGTGACTTGGGGCAAGCCGATTCGCTTCTTTGTGCCTCAGTGACCTCATCTGGAAAATGGGGTTGAAGACTGGGAGCCCCGTGTGCCTCTCCATCCCCCTCCCTCTCGTCCCCCTCTCCATCCCCCCATATTACCTCCCTCCCTTCCCCACAGCACCTGTATATATGTATATATGTTTGTACATATTTTTTTACTCTAATGTATTTGTACATATCTATTCTATTTATTTTATTTTGTTAGTATGTTTGGTTTTGTTCTCTGTCTCCCCCTTTTAGACTGTGAGCCCACTGTTGGGTAGGGACTGTCTCTATATGTTGCCAACTTGTACTTCCCAAGCGCTTAGTACAGTCCTCTGCACATAGTAAGCGCTCAATAAATACGATTGATGATGATGATGATCTTACCTCCTTCCCTTCCACACAGCACCTGTATATATGTATCTATGTTTGTACATATTTATTACTCTATTTATTTTACTTGTACATATCTATTCTATTTATTTTCTTTTGTTAGTATGTTTGGTTTTGTTCTCCGTCTCCCCCTTTTATCATCATCAATCGTATTTATTGAGCGCTTACTGTGTGCAGAGCACTGTACTAAGCGCTTGGGAAGTACAAATTGGCAACAGTCCCTACCCATCAGTGGGCTCACAGTCTAAAAGGGGGAGACAGAGAACAAAACCAAACATACTAACAAAATAAAATAGAGTAGATATGTACAAGTAAAATAAATAAATAGAGTAATAAATATGTACATACATATATACAGGTGCTGTGGGGAAGGGAAGGAGGTAAGATGGGGGGGATGGAGAGGGGGATGAGGGGGAGAGGAAAGAAGGGGGTGTTCCTGTTGGGTCGGGACCGTCTCTATATGTTGCCAACTTGTACTTCCCAAGCGCTTAGTCCAGTGCTCTGCACACAGTAAGCGCTCAATAAATACGATTGATTGATTGATCGTAAGCGCTCAACAAATACCACCCACCCCAGTCTCCATCCCCTTTGGAGGTGAGGGAGCTGAGGCCCAGAGGAGCGGAGGGGCTCGCCCGAGGTCACACAGCAGACAAGCAGCAGGGCCGGGATTAGAATCAATCAATCAATCAATCAATCGTATTTATTGAGCGCTTACTATGTGCAGAGCACCGTACTAAGTGCTTGGGAAGTGCAAATTGGCAACATATAGAGACAGTCCCTACCCAGCAGTGGGCTCACAGTCTAGAAGGGGGAGACAGAGAACAAAACCAAACATACTAACAAAATAAAATAAATAGAATAGACAGGTACAAGTAAAATAAATAAATAAATAGAGTAACAAATATGTACAAACATATATACATATATACAGAACCCAGGACCGGCGGAGTGGTTGTGGTGGGGAGGTCTCGCCAAGGTGAAGCGCAGGACATCCTGGGAGTGCTGGCCAAATGGAGGTCTCTCTTTTAGACTGTGGGCCCACTGTTGGGTAGGGACCGTCTCTATATGTTGCCAATTTGTACTTCCCAAGCGCCTAGCACAGTGCTGTGCACATAGTAAGCGCTCAATAAATACGATTGATGATGATGATGATAGCTATTCTATTTATTTTATTTTGTTAGTAGGTTTTGTTTTGTTCTCTGTCTCCCCCTTTTAGACTGTGAGCCCAATGTTGGGTAGGGACGGTCTCTTATATGTTGCCAATCTGTACTTCCCAAGCGCTTAGTGCAGTGCTCTGCACATAGTAAGCGCTCAATAAATACGATCGATGATGATGATGATAGCTATTCTATTTCTTTTATTTTGTCAGTAGGTCTGGTTTTGTTCTCTGTCCCCCCCTTTTAGACTGTGAGCCCACTGTTGGGTAGGGACCGTCTCTAGATGTTGCCAATTTGGACTTCCCAAGCGCTCAGTACAGTGCTCTGCACAGAGTAAGCGCTCAATAAATACGATTGACGATGATGATGATGTTGCGTCCGCAGCAAAGTGTGGGACGCCGTCTCCGGCGACGAGCTGATGACCCTCGCCCACAAACACATCGTCAAGAGCGTGGACTTCACCCAGGTACGGCGGGCCGGGCCGGGCGGGCCTCCGGGAGGAGGCGGGCGGCGGGGCGGGGCGGGGCGGGGGGTCCCCCCCCCCGCCTCACCGAGGGCCGCGGGCCCCGTCCCGTAGGACAGCAACCAGCTCCTGACGGGCGGACAGGACAAACTGCTGCGCGTCTACGACCTCGGCAAGCCCGAGGCTGGTGAGTCTGCCGACCTCCGACCTCTGACCTCCGACCCGGGGTTGACGGCACCACCTCCGGGCCCCCCGAAAGCTCGTCGCGGGCAGAGAGCGGGTCCGCTTATAGCCCCGCCGGAGCGCGTGGCGCGGTGCTCCGAGCGCTCGGGCCGCGGCGGTGATGGGGGGGACGCCCCGGGCGGGGGGGACGGCGGCGGCGGCGGCGGCTTGGGTCCGGGCTCGGCGGGGCCGCGCGCACCCTCGCACCCTCACCCGCCCTCCGGGCCCCGCAGAGCCCCAGGAGATCAGCGGCCACACGTCCGGCATCAAGAAGGCCCTGTGGTGCGGCGATGACCGCCAGATCCTCTCCGCGGACGACAAGACCGTGCGGTGAGCCACCGGTCGCCCGCCCCTCGCTACGTGCCCTCCGCCGGGGGCACGACCAGTGGAGCAGGGTGGCTCGGCGGAAAGAGCCCGGCCTTTGGAGTCGGAGGTCAGGGGTTCGAATCCCGGCTCCTCCGGTTGTCTGCCGGGTGACTTTGGGCAAGTCGCTTCACCTCTCTGGGCCTCAGTTCCCTCATGTGGAAAATGGGGATGAGTAATAATAATCATCATCATCATCATCAATCGTATTTATTGAGCGCTTACTATGCGCAGAGCACTGTACTAAGCGCTTGGGAAGTACAAATTGGCAACACGTAGAGACAGTCCCTACCCAACAGCGGGCTCACAGTCTAGAAGGGGGAGGCAGAGGACAAAACCAAACATACTAACAAAATAAAATAAATAGAATAGCTATGTACAAGTAAAATAAGTAGAGTTAGCTTACTCTGTGCCAAGTAATAGCTTACTGTGTGCCAAGCACTGTTCTAAGCGCTGGGGAGGTTACAAGGTGATCAGGTGGTCCCACACGGGGCTCACAGTCTCCATCCCCATTTTCCAGATGAGGGAACTGAGGCCCGGAGAAGTGAAGTGACCCCAAAGTCACACAGCTGACAGTTGGCGGAGCCGGGATTTGAACCCATGACCTCTGACTCCAAAGCCCGGGCTCTTTCCACTGAGCCACGCTGCTTCTCTACCGTGAGCCCCCCCGTGGGACAACCTGATCACCTTGTATCCCCCCCCCAGCGCTTAGAACAGTGCTTGGCACATAGGAAGCGCTTAACAAATGCCATCATTATTATTATTATTATAATGTTGATTCATTCCTGTGGCTCAGCGGAAAGAGCCCGGGCTTTGGAGTCAGAGGTCAGGGGTTCAAATCCTGACTCTGCCAATTGTCTGCTGGGTGACTTTGGGTGAGTCGCTTCACCTCTCTGGGCCTCAGTTCCCTCATCTGGAAAATGGGGATGAAGACCGTGAGCCCACCGTGGGACAACCTGATCACCTTGTATACCCCCCCCACAGCGCTTAGAACAGGGCTTGGCGCATAGGAAGCGCTTAACAAATGCAATTATTATTATTATTATTATTATTATAATGTTGATTCATCCCCGTGGCTCAGTGGAAAGAGCCCGGGCTTGGGAGTCAGAGGTCATGGGTTCTAATGCCGGCTCCGCCAATTGCCAGCTGTGTGACTTTGGGCAAGTCACTTCATTCATTCATTCAGTTCATTCATTCATTCATTCAATCGTATTTATTGAGCACTTACTGTGTGCAGAGCACTGGACTAAGCGCTTGGGAAGTACAAGTCGGCAACATGTGAGACGGTCCGTACCCACCAGTGGGCTCACAGTCTAGAAGGGGGAGACAGACAACAAAACATGTTAACAAAATAAAATAAATAGAATAGTAAATATGTACTAGTAAAATAGAATAATAAATCCGTACAAACATGTATACATATATGCAGGTGCTGTGGGGAGGGGAAGGAGGTAAGGCGGGGGGGATGGGGAGGGTGCTGGTTGACTTTGGGCAAGTCGCTTCACTTCTCTGGGCCTCAGTTTCCTCATCTGGAAAACGGGGATTAAGAGTGTGAGCCCCCCGGGGGACAACCTGATCGCCTTGTATCTTCCCCAGCACTTAGAACAGTGCTTTGCACATAGTAAGCGCTTAATAAATGCTATCATTATTATTATTATTCAGTCGTATTCATTGAGCGCTTACTGTGTGCAGAGCACTGGACTGAGCACTTGGGAAGTCCAAGTCGGCAACAGATAGAAACGGTTCTTACTCAACGATGGGCTCACAGTCTAGAAGGGGGAGATGGATGACAAAACAAAACATGTAGAGGGGTGGTGATGATATGATATTATGATATTCATTCAATCGTATTTATTGAGCGCTTACTGTGGGCAGAGCACTGTACTAAGCGCTTGGGAAGTACAAGTTGGTAACATAGAGACGGTCCCTACCCCCAAGTTGGTAACATATAGAGACGGTCCCTACCCAACAACGGGCTCACGGTCTAGAAGCAGCGTGGCCCAGTGGAAAGAGCCCGGGCTTTGGAGTCAGAGGTCACGGGTTCAAATCCCGGCTCCGCCACTTGTCAGCTATTTGACTTTGGGCAAGTCACTTCACTTCCCTGGGCCTCAGTGACCTCATCTGTCAAATGGGGATGAAGACTGTGAGCCCCACGTGAGACAACCTGATCACCTTGTAACCCCTCCAGCGCATAGAGCGGTGCTTTGCACATAGTAAGCACCTAACAGATGCCATTATTATCATTATAATGTTGATTCATGCATTCAGTCGTATGTATTGGGCGCTTACTGTGTGCAGAGCACTGTACTAAGCGCTTGGGAAGTCCGAGTCGGCAACAGATAGAGACGGTCCCTACCCAACAGTGGGCTCACAGTCTAGAAGGGGGAGACGGGCGACAAAACCATGTAGACAGATGATAATGATATCATAATATGTTTATGATAATCATGTGGGGATGATGATGATCATCATCAATCGCATTTATTGAGCGCTTACTATGTGCAGAGCACTGTACTAAGCGCTTGGGAAGTACAAATTGGCAACATATAGAGACAGTCCCTACCCAACAGTGGGCTCACAGTCTAAAAGGATGATGATGATGATGAACCCCCTCCTCCCCCTCTCCATCCCCCCCGGCCTTACCTCCTTCCCTTTACGAATATATGTTTGTATGTATTTATTACTCTATTTATTTTACTTGTACATATCTATTCTATTTATTTTATTTTGTTAGTATGTTTGGTTCTCTGTCTCCCCCTTCTAGACTGTGAGGCCGCTGTCGGGTAGGGACCGTCTCCAGATGTTGCCAACTTGGACTTCCCAAGCGCTTAGTCCAGTGCTCTGCACACAGTGAGCGCTCAGTAAATGCGATTGATGGATTGATCGATTGATTGGTGATTTCCCCACCCCTCCCCAGGCTGTGGGATCGGGCCAACCTGAGCGAGGTGAAGTCGGTGACCTTCCCCCTGGCCGTGAGCAGCATGGAGTACGTCCCCGAGGGCGACATCCTCGTCATCACCTACGGCCGCTCCGTCGCCTTCCACAGCGCCCTCAGGTAACGACGCTGGAGGTATTTGGGAAGCGCTGACTCTGTGCTGAGCGCCGTCCTGAGCGCCGGACCTCCCCGGAGCGGGGGGTGGGGGGCGGTCAGGTGGGCGGCCCCGGCCCGGCGGAGAGGCCCGCGGGCCTGCTGGGCCTCCCGGGGTCCCACACGGCCGGCCAGAGTGCGTGGTGCCCCCCCGTCGGTTCCACGGGGCTGCTGATATTATTATTATTAATGATAATAATAATAATAATAATAATAATAATAACAATAATAACAACAATAATGATGACATTCATTAATAATGATAATGACATTTATCGTTAACAATAATGACGTCGACATTTATTATTAATAATAACAATGGCATTTATTATTAATAATAATGGCATTTATCATCAATAATAATAATAATAGCAATAATGATGACATGCATTAATAATGATAATGACATCTATTATTAAAAATAATGATGATGGCATTTATTAATAATAATAATAATAACAATAATGACATTCATTAATAATGATAATGACATTTATTGTTAACAATAATGACGTCGACATTTATTATTAATAATAATAATGGCATTTATTATTAATAATGATGGCATTTATCATTAATAATAATAATAATAGCAATAATGATGACATGCATTAATAATGATAATGACATCTATTATTAAAAATAATGATGATGGCATTTATTAATAATAATAATAATAACAATAATGATGACATTCATTAATAATGATAATGACATCTATTATTAAAAATAATGATGATGGCATTTATTATTATTATTAATAATAATAATAACAATAATGATGACATTCATTAATAATGATAATGACATCTATTATTAAAAATAATGATGATGGCATTTATTATTACTAATAATAATAATGACATTTATTATTAATAATAATGGCATTTATCAATAATAATAATAATGATGACATTCATTAATAATGATAATGACATTTATTATTAAAATAATGATGATGACATTTATTAATAATAATAATAATAATGACATTTAATATTAATAATGGCATTTATCATTAATAATAATAATGGTGGCATTTATTATTAATAATAATGATGATGGCATTTATTAAGCGCTTACTCCATGCAAAGCACTGTCCTAGGCGCTGGGGAGATTACAAGGTGATCAGGCTGTCCCATATAGGGCTCACAGTCTTCATCCCCATTTGACAGATGAGGGAACTGAGGCCCAGAGAAGTGAAGTGGCTTGCCCCAAGTCACACAGCTAAGTGGCGGAGCTGGGATTTGAACCCATGACCTCCGACTCCAAAGCCCGGGCTCTTTCCACTGAGCCACGCTTACTGTGTGCCAAGCACTGTTCTAAGCGCTGGGGAGGTTACCGGGTGATCAGGTTGTCCCACGGGGGGCTCCCAGTCTTCATCCCCATTTTACAGATGAGGGAACTGAGGCCCAGAGAATAATAGTAATAATAATAATCATCATCATCATCATCCCCGTTTTACAGATGAGGGAACTGAGGCACAGAGGAGTGATGAGGATGACGATGATGGTGGTGTTTAAGTGCTTACTACATATCAAGCGCCTTTGGGGTATCTATAAGATAATCAGTTTGGTTACCGTTCCTGTCCCTTATAGGGCTCGCTTTCATTCAATCATGTTTATTAATAATAATAATGATGGCATTTATTAAGCGCTTACTATGTGCCAAGCACTGTTCTAAGTGCTGGGGAGGATACAAGGTGATGAGGTTGTCCCACGGGGGGCTCACAGTCTTCATCCCCATTTTCCAGATGAGGGAACTGAGGCCCAGAGAAGTGAAGTGACCTGCCCAAAGTCACCCAGCTGACAATTGGCAGAGCCGGGATTTGAACCCGTGACCTCCGACTCCAAAGCCCGGGCTCTTTCCACCGAGCCACGCTGCTGATGGCCCAAATTGGGCCAAATTGTCCCCCCCGCCCCGGACCCTCTCCTCAGGGTCGGGGGGCTTCGGGTGTGGTGTCCTTGTCCCCTCGTCCGCCCCGGCCTCCGGAGGATGTGGAAAGAGCCCAGGCTTGGTGAGCCCGTTCTTATCAATCATCAGTCAATCAATCAATCGTATTTATTGAGCGCTTACTGTGTGCAGAGCACTGGACTAAGCGCTTGGGAAGTCCAAGTTGGCAACATCTAGAGACGGTCCCTACCCAACAGCGGGCTCACAGTCTAGAAGGGGGAGACAGACAACAAAACCAAACATACTAACAAAATAAAATAAATAGAATAGATATGGACAAGTAAAATAAATCAATAAATAGAGTAATAAATCCATACAAACATATATCCATATATCCAGGTGCTGTGGGGAAGGGAAGGAGGTAAGGCGGGGAGGATGGAGAGGGGGACGAGGGGGAGAGGAAGGAGGGGGCTCAGTGTTAGACTGTGAGCCTGTCGTTGGGTAGGGACCCTCTCTCTATGTTGCCGACTTGGACTTCCCAAGCGCTTAGTACAGTGCTCCGCACACAGTAAGCGCTCAATAAAGACGATAAAATGAATGAATTGAGAGTCAGAGATCGTGGGCTCAAATCCCGCCTCCGCCACTTGCCTGCTGTGTGACTTTGGGCAAGTCACTTCACTTCTCTGGGCCTCAGTTCCCTCATCTGGAAAATGGGGTTAAGACTGTGAGCCCCACGGGGGACAACCCCAGCACCTTGTATCCCCCCCAGCGCTTAGAACGGTGCTTGGCACATAGTAAGCGCTCCACAAATACCATCGTTATTTTATCATTTTATTTTTCTTGAGAATGGGGATGAAGATTGTGAGCCCCACGTGGGACAACTTGATCACCTCGTTTCTACTCCAGTGCTTAGAACGGTGCTTGGCACATAGTAAGCGCTCCACAAATACCATCGTTATTTTATCATTTTATTTTTCTTGAGAATGGGGATGAAGATTGTGAGCCCCACGTGGGACAACTTGATCACCTCGTTTCTACTCCAGCGCTTAGAACGGTGCTTGGCACATAGTAAGCGCTCCACAAATACCATCATTATTTTATTATTTTACTTTTCTTGAAAATGGGGATGAAGATTGTGAGCCCCATGTGGGTCAGCCCGATTACCTTGTTTCCACCTCCGCTTAGAACAGTGCTTGGCACATCGTAAGCGCTTCACAAATACCGTCATTATTTTATTATTTTATTTTTCTTGAGAATGGGGATGAAGACTGTCAGCCCCACGTGGGGCAACCCCATTACCTTGTTTCCACCTCCGCTTAGAACAGTGCTTGGCACATAGTAAGCGCTCCACAACTACCATCATTATTTTATTATTTTATTTTTCTTGAAAATGGGGATGAAGACTGTGAGCCCCACGTGGGGCAACCCCATTACCTTGTTTCCACCTCCGCTTAGAACAGTGCTTGGCACATAGTAAGCGCTTCACAAATGCCATCATTATTTTATCATTTTATTTTCCTTGAGAATGGGGATGAAGATTGTGAGCCCCACGTGGGTCAACCTGATCACCTCTTGTCTACTCCAGTGCTTAGAACGGTGCTTGGCACATAGGAAGCGCTCTGCAAATACCATCATTATTTTATTATTTTACTTTTCTTGAAAATGGGGATGAAGACTGTGAGCCCCAAGTGGGACAACCCCATTACCTTGAATCCCCTCCCAGCGCTTAGAACGGTGCTTGGCACATAGTAAGCGCTCCACAAATACCATCGTTATTTTATTATTTTATTTTTCTTGAGAATGGGGATGAAGATTGTCAGCCCCAAGTTCCACCTCCGTTTAGAACAGTGCTTGGCACAAAGTAAGCGCTCCACAAATACCATCATTATTTTATTATTTTACTTTTCTTGAAAATGAGGATGAAGATTGTGAGCCCCACGTGGGACAGCCCCATTACCTTGTTTCCACCTCTGCTTAGAACAGTGCTTGGCACATAGTAAGCGCTCCACAAATGCCATCGTTATTTTATTATTTTATTTTTCTTGAGAATGGGGATGAAGACTGAGCCCCAAGTGGGACAACCCCATTACCTTGAATCCCCCCCAGCGCTTAGAACGGTGCTTGGCACATAGTAAGCGTTCCACAAATACCATTGTTATTTTATTATTTTATTTTTCTTGAGAATGGGGATGAAGATTGTGAGCCCCAAGTACCACCTCCGCTTCGAACAGTGCTTAATAATAATAATAATAATAATAATAATAATAATAATGATAGTGACATTTGTTAAGTGCTTACTACGTGCAGAGCACTGTTCTAAGCACTGTGGGGGGATACAAGGTCATCAGGTTGTCCTATGTGGGGCTCACGGTCTTAATCCCCATTTTACAGATGAGGTAACTGAGGCTTAGAGAAGTTAAGTGACTTGCCCAAGATCACACAGCAGACGTGGTGGAGTCGGGATTCGAACCCATGACCTCTGACTCCAAAGCCCGGGCTCTTTCCACTGAGCCACGCTGCTTCTCTATGCTTGGCACATCGTAAGCGCTTCACAAATACCATCATTATTTTATTATTTTGTTTTTCTGGAAAATGGGGATGAAGACCGTAAGCCCCAAGTGGGACAACCCCGTCACCTTGTATCCCCTGCAACGCTTAGAACGGTGCTTGGCACATAGTAAGCGCTCCACAAATACCATCATCATTTTATCATTTTATTTTTCTTGAGAATGGGGGTGAAGATTGTGAGCCCCACGTGGGACAACCTGATCACCTCGTTTCTACTCCAGCGCTTAGAACGGTGCTTGGCACATAGTAAGCGTTCCGCAAATACCATCATTATTTTATTATTATACTTTTCTTGAAAATGGGGGTGAAGATTGTGAGCCCCACGTAGGACAACCCTATTACCTTGTTTCCACCTACACTTAGAACAGTGCTTGGCACATAGTAAGCGCTTCACAAATACCGTCATTATTTGATTATTTTATTTTTCTTGAAAATGGGGATGAAGACTGTGAGCCCCACGTGGGACAACCCCATTACCTTGAATCCCCCCCAGCGCTTAGAACGGTGCTTGGCACATAGTAAGCGCTCCACAAATACCATCGTTATTTTATTATTTTACTTTTCTTGAAAATGGGGATGAAGATTGTGAGCCCCATGTGGGACAACCCCATTACCTTGTTTCCACCTCCGCTTAGAACGGTGCTTGGCACATAGTAAGCGCTCGACAAATGCCATCATTATTTTTTTTATTTTACTTTTCTTGAAAATGGGGATGAAGGCTGTGAGCCCCAAGTGGGACAACCCCATTACCTGGTTTACCAGTGCTTTTCATTCATTCATTCATTCATTCATTCAGTCGTATTTATTGAGCGCTTCCTGTGTGCAGAGCACTGAACGAAGCGCTTGGGAAGTACAGTGGAAAGAGCCCGGGCTTTGGAGTCAGAGGTCATGGGTTCAAATCCCAGCTCCGCCAGTTGTCAGCCGTGTGACCTTGGGCAAGTCACTTCACTTCTCTGGGCCTCAGTGACCTCATCTGGAAAATGGGGATGAAGACTGTGAGCCCCCAGTGGGACAACCTGATCACCTTAATAATAAAAATAATAATAATGATGGTATTTGTTTAGCGCTTACTATGTGCAAAGCACTGTTCTAAGCGCTGGGGGGATACAAGGTGATCACCTTGTAACCTCCCCAGTGCTTAGAACAGTGCTTCACACATAGCAAGCGCTTAATAAATGCCATCCTTATTATTATTATTATTATTAATTCAGCAACAAAGAGAGAAAATCCCTGCTCACAACGGGCTCACAGTCTAGAAGGGGGAGACAGACGACAAAACAAAACATGTGGACGGGTGTCAAGTCGTCAGAACAAATAGAATTAAAGCTAAATGCACATCGTTAACAAAATAAATAGCTTGGCACATAGTAAGCGCTCCACGCACACCCTCATTATTTTATTTTTCTTGAAAATGAGGATGGAGACTGTGAGCCCCAAGTGGGACAACCTGATCACCTTGTAACCTCCTCAGCGCTTAGAACAGTGCCATGCACATAGTAAGCGCTTAATAAATGCCATCATCGTTATTATTTTGTATCCTGTCCTGCGGCGCTTAGTGCTTGGCACATAGTAAGTGCTTCACAAATACCCTCATTAGTATTATTATTAAGTGCGTGCCCCAGGCTCGCAGAGCAGCACACTTTGGCATCGATGTGGAAGTTATGTTGCCAACTTGTACTTCCCAAGCGCTTAGTACAGTGTTCTGCACACAGTAAGCGCTCAGTAAATACGATTGAATAATAATAATGGTATTTGTTAAGCGCTTACTCTGCGCAAGGCACTGTTCTAAGCGCTGGGGGGATACAAGGTGATCAGGTTGTCCCGCGTGGGGCTCACAGTCATCATCCCCATTTTCCAGATGAGGGAACTGAGGCTCCGAGAAGTTAAGTGACTTGCCCAAGGTCACACAGCAGACATGCGGCGGAGCCGGGATTCGAACCCGTGACCCCTGACTCCAAAGCCCGGGCTCTTTCCACTGAGCCCCGCTGACAGAGAGAAGAGAGGGATCTAAGGAGCAGAAGGGAGAGGGGAAAAGAAGGGAGGAAGAGGTGCTTTGGAAAAGGGGGGAATCAATCAATCGTATTTATTGAGCGCTTACTGTGTGCAGAGCACTGTACTAAGCGCTTGGGAAGTCCAAGTTGGCAACATATAGGAAGGGGGATGGAGGAGGAGCTTGGGAGAGTTGAGAGGGTGTCCTGATCCGTCCAAGGCCATTTTTCCAGACACCCAAGCTGTTGGCCTGAAACAGGCATCACACACACAGCCTCCAGTTTCCTTGGGAATTTCCACAATCCCTCTGTCTAGAATGATGATGATGATGATGATGATGATTGATGATGATGATGATGATGATTGATGATGATGATGATGATGATAATAATAATAATGATGATTGGTGGTGATGATGATTGATGATGATGATGATGATTGATGATGATGATGATGATGATGATTGATGATAATGATGATAATAATAATGATGATTGGTGATGATGATTGATGATAATGACAATGATGATGATGATTGATGATGATGATGATAATAATAATAATAATAATAATAATAATAACAATAACAACAATAATACTTAGGGGGTCGGGCCCAGCCCCGGACGGGCCAGCGGGAGCCGGTTTGCCGGCCGCCCGCTGCCTCCTCCCCTTGGTGGTCCTCCTCCTCCTCCTCATCAATCGTATTTATTGAGCGCTGACTGTGTGCAGAGCACTGTACTAAGCGCTTGGGAAGTA
Source organism: Tachyglossus aculeatus (assembly GCF_015852505.1). Lineage (NCBI taxonomy): Eukaryota > Metazoa > Chordata > Mammalia > Monotremata > Tachyglossidae > Tachyglossus > Tachyglossus aculeatus. The sequence continues at coordinate 171,525,844 of NC_052067.1, forward strand.
CAAGTTGGCAACACATAGAGACAGTCCCTGCCCAACAGTGGGCTCACAGTCTAAAAGGGGGAGACAGAGAAGAAAACCCAACATCCTAACAAAATAAAATAAATAGAATAGATAGGTACAAATTAAATAAATAAATAAATAAATAGAGTAATAAATCTGTACAAACATATATCCATATATCCAGGTGCTGTGGGGAAGGGAAGGAGGTAAGATGGGGGGATGGAGAGGGGGACGAGGGGGAGAGGAAGGAAGGGGGAAGGATAATGATTGATGATGATAATGATAATGATGATGATTGGTGATGTTGACTGATGATGATAATGACAATGATAATGATGATGATGATTGACGATGATGATGATGATGATAATAATAATAATACTTAGGGGGTCGGGCCCAGCCCCGGACGGGCCGGGGGGAGCCAGCTCGCCGGCCGCCCGCTGCCTCCTCCTCTTGGTCCTCCTCCTCCTCCTCCTCCTCATCATCAATCGTATTTATTGAGCGCTTACTGTGTGCAGAGCACTGTACTAAGCGCTTGGGAAGTACAAATTGGCAACGCATAGAGACAGTCCCTGCCCAACAGTGGGCTCACAGTCTAAAAGGGGGAGACAGGGAACAAAACCAAACATCCTAACAAAATAAAATAAATAGAATAGATAGGTACAAATAAAATAAATAAATAAATAAATAGGGTAATAAATATGTACAAACATATATACATATACACAGGTGCTGTGGGGAAGGGAAGGAGGTAAGATGGGGGGGATGGAGAGGGGGACGAGGGGGAGAGGAAGGAAGGGGGAAGGATGATGATTGGTGATGATGATTGATGATAATGACAATGATAATGATGATAATGATGATAATAATAATAATAATAATGATAATAATAATAATAATAACGATAATAATAATAATACTTAGGGGGTCGGGCCCAGCCCCGGACAGGCTGGCGGGAGCCGGCTCGCCGGCCGCCCGCTGCCTCCTCCTCTTGGTCCTCCTCCTCCTCCTCCTCCTCATCAATCGTATTTATTGAGCGCTTACTGTGTGCAGAGCACTGTACTAAGCGCTTGGGAAGTACAAATTGGCAACACATGGAGACAGTCCCTGCCCAGCAGTGGGCTCACAGTCTAAAAGGGGGAGACAGAGAACCAAACCAAACACCCGATCTTCCCAAGCGCTTAGCGCAGTGCCCCGCACCCAGTCAGCGCTCAATAAACACGACTGATGGATCTTCCCGGTCCCGGCTTTCCAGCCTGGAGCCCATCAAGTCGTTCGAAACTCCGGCCCCCATCAACTCGGCCTCGCTGCATCCCCAGAAGGAGTTCGTGGTGGCGGGGGGCGAAGACTTTAAGCTCTACAAGTACGACTACAACAGCGGCGAGGAGCTGGGTGAGTCGCCCCTATCCGGGCCCTTTCCTCCGGCCGGAGGGGGATGTCCCTCGGCCCGTGCTAGGGGCAAGGGGGGGCATCTTTCGACCCTCCGGTGGCGGCGTCCCCCTCCGGGGTGGGGCCCTCCTCCCGGATTTCGGGGGGCGGTTGGGCGGGGGCGGGCCCGGGGCTGACCGTCTCCCCCCCGCCCCCGTCCCAGAGTCGTACAAAGGCCACTTCGGGCCCATCCACTGCGTGCGGTTCAGCGCGGACGGCGAGCTGTACGCCAGCGGCTCCGAGGACGGCACCCTGCGCCTCTGGCAGACCGTCGTCGGCAAGACCTACGGCCTCTGGAAGTGCGTCCTGCCAGGTCAGCCGGGCCCCCGGCCCCCGCGGGCGCGCCCCTCTGGGCCCCGCTCGGCTCCTGGCCGGGCGGCGGGCCTCTCGAGGGCGGGTGTGCCCGCTCATGGGCCCCTAATCCTGGTTCAGCCCTCGGCCCTCCTTCTCTCCTCCCCTCCTCTTCCCCTCTCCCGTCCCTCTCCCTCCTCTCTCCCTCTTCCCCTCTCTCTCCCTTCCTCTTCCCTTCTCTCCTTTCCCCTCCTCTTCCCCTCTCTCCCGTCCCTCTCCCCTCACTCTCCCTTCCTCTTCCCTTCTCTCCTTTCCTCTCCTCTTCCCTCTCTCCCGTCCCTCTCCCTCCTCTCTCCGTCTTCCCCTCACTCTCCCTTCCTCTTCCCTTCTCTCCTTTCCCCTCCTCTTCCCCTCTCTCCCTTCCCTCTCCCTCCCCTCTCTCCCTTCCTCTTCCCTTCTCTCCTTTCCCCTCCTCTTCCCCTCTCTCCCGTCTTTCTCCCTCCTCTCTCCCTCCTCTCCTCTCTCCCTTCCTCTTCCCTTCTCTCCTTTCCCCTCCTCTTCCCCTCTCTCCCGTCTTTCTCCCTCCTCTCTCCCGTCTTTCTCCCTCCTCTCTCCCTCCTCCCCTCTCTCTCCCTTCCTCTTCCCTTCTCTCCTTTCCCCTCCTCTTCCCCTCTCTCCCATCCCTCTCCCTCCTCTCTCCCTCCTCCCCTCTCTCTCCCTTCCTCTTCCCTTCTCTCCTTTCCCCTCCTCTTCCCCTCTCTCCCATCTTTCTCCCTCCTCTCTCCCTCTTCCCCCTCTCTCCCTTCCTCTTCCCTTCTCTCCTTTCCCCTCCTCTTCCCCTCTCTCCTGTCCTTCTCCCTCCTCTCTCCCTCTTCCCCCTCTCTCCCTTCCTCTTCCCTTCTCTCCTTTACCCTCCTCTTCCCCTCTCTCCCGTCCTCCTCCCTCCTCTCCCGTCCTTCTCCCTCCCCTCTCCCGTCCTTCTCCCTCCTCTCTCCCTCTTCCCCTCTTTCTCCCTTCCTCTTCCCTTCTCTCCTTTCCCCTCCCCGTTCCCTCTCCCTCCTCTCCCTCTTTCCCTCTCTCTCCCTTCCTCTTCCTTTCTCTGCTTTCCCCTCCTCTTCCCCTCTCTCCTGTCCCTCTCCCTCCTCTCTCCTTCTTCCCCTCTCTCTCCCTTCTTCTTCCCTTCTCTCCCTTTCTCTTCTTTCCTCTCCCCTCCTCTTCCCCTCTCCCCTCCTCTTCCTTTTTCCCCTCCTCTTCCTCTCTCTCCCTCTTCCCCTCATTCTCACTTCCTCTTCCCTTCCCTCTCCCTTTATTTTCATCCATCCATTCATCATTCAGTCATGTTTATTGAGCGCTTACTGTGTGCAGAGCACTGGACTAAGCCCTTGGGAAGTACAAGTCGGCAACATATGGAGACGGTCCCTACCCAACAACGGGCTCACAGTCTAGAAGGGGGGAGACAGACGACAAAACAAAACGTATTAACAAAATAAAATAAATAGAATAAGTATGTACAAGTAAAATAAACAGAGTAATAAATATGTACAAACATATACAGGTATATATGTATACCTTTTCCCTTCTCTCTCCAGTCCTCTTCCTCTTTCTCCCTTCAACTTTTCTCTTGCTTTCTTTTCTCTCTCCAGTTCTCTTCCCTTCTCTAGCCCATCATCTTCCCTTCTCTCTCCCTTTTCCCATCTTTCTCTCCAGTCCTCTTCCCTTCTCTCTCACTTTTTTTCCTTCTCTCTCCAGTCCTCTTCCCTTTCCTCTCTCTTCCTCTTCTCTTTCCCTTTCTTTTCCCATCTCTCTCCCCAGTCCTCTTCCCTTCTGTAGCCCATCATCTTCCCTTCTCTCTCCCTTTCTTTTCCCATCTTTCTCTCCAGTCTTCTTCCCTTCTCTCTCGCTTTTTTTCTTCTCTCTCCAGTCCTCTTCCCTTCCCTCCCTCTTCCTCTTCTCTCTCCCTTTCTTTTCCCATCTCTCTCCCCAGTCCTCTTCCCTTCTCTAGCGCATCATCTTCCCTTCTCTCTCCCTTTCCTTTCCCATCTCTCTCCCCAATCCTCTTCCCTTCTCTCTCCCTTTCTTTTCCCCCTCTCTCCAGTCCTCTTCCTCTTTCTCCCTTCCACCTCTCTCTCGCTTTCTTTTCCCTTATCTCTCCAGTCCTCTTCCCTTCTGTCGCCCATCGTCTTCCCTTCTCTCGAGAAGCAGTGTGGCCCAGTGGAAAGAGCCCGGGCCTGGGAGCCAGAGGTCGTGGGTTCTAGTGCCGCCTCTGCTGCTTGGCAGCCGAGTGTGACTTTGGGCAGGTCACTTCACTTCTCCGTGCCTCAGCTCTTTCATCTGTAAAATGGGCATGAAAACTGTGAGCCCCACATTGGATAACCTGATCACCTTGTATCTACCTCAGTGCTTGGCACATGGTGAGCACGTAACAAATGCCATCATCATCATTATTATTATTATTATTCTCTCTCCCTTTATTTTCCCATCTCTCTCCCCAGTCCTCTTCCCTTCTCTCTCCCTTTCTTTTCCCTTCTCTCTCCAGTCCTCTTCCTCCCTTCCACTTCTCTCTCCCTTTCTTTTCCCGTCTCTTTCCAGTCCTTGTCCCTTCTCTCTCCCTTTCTTTTCCCTTCTCTCTCCAGTCCTCTTCCTCTTTCTCCCTTCCACTTCTCTCTCCCTTTCTTTTCCCATCTCTCTCCCTGGTCTTCTTCCCTTCTCTCTCTCCCTTTCTTTTCCCTTCTCTCTCCAGTCCTCTTCTTCTTTCTCCCTTCCCTCTCCCTTTCTTGTCCCATCTCTCTCCCTGGTCCTCTTCTCTTCTCTCTCCCTTTCTTTTCCCATCTCTCTCCAGTCCTCATCGCTTCCTCTTCTCCCTCCCTTTCTTTTCCCTTCTCTCTCCCATCACCTTCCTCTTCTCTCTCCCTTTCTTTTCCCTTCTCTTTCCAGTCCTCTTCCTCCCTTCCACTTCTCTCTCCCTTTCTTTTCCCTTCTCTCTCCAGTCCTCTTCCTCTTTCTCCCTTCCACTTCTCTCTCCCTTTCTTTTCCCATCTCTCTTCCCGGTCCTCTTCTCTTCTCTCTCCCTTTTCCCATCTCTCTCCAATCCTCATCCCTTTCTCTTCTCCCTCCCTCTCTTTTCCCTTCTCTCTCCCATCACCTTCCTCTTCTCTCTCCCTTTCTTTTCCTTTCTCTCTCCAGTCCCCTTCTTCTTTCTCCCTTTCTTTTCCCATCTCTCTCCAGTCCTCATCCCTTCCTCTTCTCCCTCTCTTTCTTTTCCCTTCTCTCTCCCATCACCTTCCTCTTCTCTCTCCCTTTCTTTTCCCATCTCTCTCCAGTCCTTGTCCCTTCTCTCTCCCTTTCTTTTCCCTTCTCTCTCCAGTCCTCTTCCTCTCTCTCCCTTCCACTTCTCTCTCCCTTTCTTTTCCCATCTCTCTCCCCGGTCTTCTTCCCTTCTCTCTCTCCCTTTCTTTTCCCTTCTCTCTCCAGTCCTCTTCGTCTTTCTCCCTTCCCTCTCCCTTTCTTGTCCCATCTCTCTTCCTGGTCCTCTTCTCTCTCCCTTTCTTTTCCCATCTCTCTCCAGTCCTCATCCCTTGTCTCTCCCTTCCTGTTCCCTTCTCTCCCTCCTCCTCCTCCTCTCCCTTTCTCTCGCCATCCCACCCCCGTCCCCCCTGTGCCCCCGTCCCATCCTCGCCACCCCCGAAGCCGCTCTGGGGTCCCCGTCTTCCCCGCCTCCCCGGGCCGGGCCATCGGCGGAGGAGAGCCATTTCTGAGCGTGCCCCTTGCCATTCATTCATTCATTCGTATTTATTGAGCGCTTACTGTGTGCAGAGCACTGTACTAAGCGCTTGGGAAGTCCAAGTTGGCAACATAGACGGTCCCTACCCAACAGCGGGCTCACGGTCTAGAAGCCGCCAGCGGGCACGGGAGTCACGCGGGCCCCGGCCCCCGCCCGCGCTCAACTGGGCCCACTCTGTCTCCACAGAAGAGGAGGGTGGAGAGCTGGCTAAGCCGAAACTCAGTTTCCCCGAGACCACGGAGGAAGAGGAGGAGGAGGAGCAGCAGCAGCAGCTAGGTAGGGAGCGGGCGTGGGGGAACTCGATTCCCGGCTGGGAAGCAGGAAGGGCGATTCCCCGGCCCGCGCGAGGTGGCACGGGGGGCGATGCCCGGGGCGGGTCTGACCCGTCTCGAGTCGGAGAGCGGGCGGATCGTCGGAGTCGCCCCCGGGCACCGGGGGGGCGGTTGGCCCCTCGCTGCCCGCCTACGACCCCCGGCTTCTCCCCCACAGAGGACGTCGGCTCGGAGAACTCGGACGCCGCCGGCCCCGCGGCGGCCGAGGTGAAGGCCTGAGGCGCGGGTGGGGAGGTGCCCACCGCCGAGACGTCCGTGCCCGCGGGCGAGAGCCGGGATGCCCGCTCTCTGCCGCCATCCGGACCCACCGTCTGCCTCCCCATTTGGCTGCCAACGGACATCCCTCCCTCCCGGATAGATGCCCGCCCGCCCGGGAGGCTCCTGGAAGCGGGCGGGCGGCCGCCCGGCTCCGGTGGGCATGAGGAGCCAAAATCTCCACGGGGTCGGGGGCGAGTCCCCCTTATGCCATCGCGTGCCGCTTCCCACCGGCGGATTGTTTTCGGTTGGCAGAATAAAAGGCCGACACCATCGCCTCACGCTTCACGGGTGCGCTCTGCTGTTGGGTAGGGACCGTCTCTATAGTCATTCATTCAGTCGTATTGATTAAGCGCCCACTGTGAGCAGAGCAATCAATCAATCGCATTTATCGAGCGCTTACTGTGTGCAGAGCACTGGACTAAGCGCTTGGGAAGTACAAGTTGGCAACCTCTAGCGTCTCTATAGTCATTCATTCATTCAGTCGTATTGATTGAGCGCCCACTGTGTGCAGAGCACTGGACTAAGCGCTTGGGAAGTCCAAGTTGGCAACATCTAGCGTCTCTATAGTCATTCATTCATTCAATCGTATTGATTGAGCGCCCACTGTGTGCAGAGCAATCAATCAGTCAGTCGTATTTATCGAGCGCTTACTGTGTGCAGAGCACTGGACTAAGCGCTTGGGAAGTCCAAGTTGGCAACCTCTAGCGTCTCTATAGTCATTCATTCATTCAATCGTATTGATTGAGCGCCCACTGTGTGCAGAGCAATCAATCAGTCAATCGTATTTATCGAGCGCTTACTGTGCGCAGAGCACTGGACTAAGCGCTCGGGAAGTCCAAGTTGGCAACCTCTAGCGTCTCTGTAGTCATTCATTCATTCATTCAATCGTATTGATTGAGCGCCCACTGTGTGCAGAGCACTGGACTAAGCGCTTGGGAAGTCCAAGTTGGCAACATCTAGCGTCTCTATAGTCATTCATTCATTCAGTCGTATTGATTGAGCGCTCACTGTGGGCAGAGCACTGGACTAAGCGCTTGGCAACATCTAGAGCCCGCTGTTGGGTAGGGACCGTCTCTAGATGTTGCCAACTTGGACTTCCCAAGCGCTTAGTCCAGTGCTCTGCACACAGTAAGCGCTCGATAAATACGGTTGAGTAATAACAATAATAATAGTAATGATGATTCATTCATTCATTCATTCAATCGTATTTATCGAGCGCTTACTGGGTGCAGAGCAATCAATCGTATTTATCGAGCGCTTACTGTGTGCAGAGCTGGACTAAGCGCTTGGGAAGTCCAAGTTGGCAACATCTAGCATCTCTATAGTCATTCATTCATTCAATCGTATTGATTGAGCGCTCACTGTGGGCAGAGCACTGGACTAATCGCTTGGCAACATCTAGAGCCCACTGTCGGGTAGGGACCGTCTCTGTATGTTGCCAACTTGGACTTCCCAAGCGCTTAGTACAGTGCTCTGCACACCAGTAAGCGCTCAATAAATACGGTTGAGTAATAACAATAGTAATAGTAATGATCATTCATTCATTCATTCAATCGTATTTATCGAGCGCTTACTGGGTGCAGAGCACTGGACTAAGCGCCAGGGAAGTACGAGTGATGATGAGAAGCAGCGTGGCTCAGCGGAAAGGGCCGGGCTTCGGGGGTCAGAGGACGTGGGTTCGAATCCCGGCTCCGCCACTTGTCGGCTGTGCGACCTTGGGCGAGACACTTCACTTCTCTGGGCCTCGGTGACCTCGTCTGTCAAATGGGGAGGAAGACTGAGCGCTACACAGGACAACCTGATCATCTTGTATCCCCCCCTTCTCTGGGCCTCAGTGACCTCATCTGTCAAATGGGGAGGAAGACTGTGAGCGCCACACGGGACAACCTGATCACCTTGTATCCCCCGCAGCGCTTAGGACAGTGCTTGGCACAGTAAGCACTTAACAAATGCCATTATTATTATTATTATTATTATTATTGATTATTATTATTATTCTCTGGACCTCAGTGACCTCATCTGTCAAATGGGGAGGAAGACTGAGCGCCACACGGGACAACCTGATCACCTTGTATCCCCCGCAGCGCTTAGGACAGTGCTTGGCACAGAGTAAGCACTTAACAAATGCCATTATTATTATTATTGATTATTATTATTATTCTCTGGACCTCAGTTCCCTCATCTGTCAAATGGGGAGGAAGACTGAGCTCCACACGGGTCAACCTGATCACCTTGTATCCCCCCCACCCCCAGCGCTTAGGACAGTGCTTGGTATATAGTAAGCGCTTAAAAAATACCATCATCATCATTATTATTTTCTGGGCCTCAGTGACCTCATCTGTCAAATGGGGAGGAAGACTGTGAGCTCCACATGGGACAACCTGATCACCTTGTATCACCCCCAGCGCTTAGGACAGTGCTTGGTATATAGTAAGCGCTTAAAAAATACCATCATCATCATTATTATTTTCTGGGCCTCAGTGACCTCATCTGTCAAATGGGGAGGAAGACTGTGAGCTCCACATGGGACAACCTGATCACCTTGTATCCCCCCCAGCGCTTAGGACAGTGCTTGGCACATAGTAAGCGCTTAACAAATACCATCACCACCGTCATCATCATTATTATTATTCTCTGGGCCTCAGTTCCCTCATCTGTCAAATGGGGAGGAAGACGGTGAGCCCCACGGGGGACAACCTGATCACCCTGTATCCCCCCCAGCGCTTAGGACAGTGCATGGCACATAGTAAGCACTTAAAAAATACCATCACCACCATCATCATCATTATTATTATTCTCTGGGCCTCAGTTCCCTCATCTGTCAAATGGGGAGGAAGACTGTGAGCCCCACGGGGGACAACCTGAGCACCCTGTATCCCCCCCAGCGCTTAGGACAGTGCTTGGCACATAGTAAGCGCTTAACAAATACCATCACCACCATCATCATCATTATTATTATTCTCTGGGCCTCAGTTCCCTCATCTGTCAAATGGGGAGGAAGACTGTGAGCCCCAAGTGGGACAACCTGATCACCTTGTATCCCCTCCAGCGCTTAGGACAGTGCTTGGCACATAGTAAGCGCTTAAAAAATACCATTACAACCATCATCATCATTATTATTCTCTGGGCCTCAGTGACTTCATCTGTCAAATGGGGAGGAAGATTGTGAGCCCCACGGGGGACAACCTGATCACCTTGTATCCCCCCCAGCGCTTAGAACAGTGCTTTGCACATAGTAAGTGCTTAACAAATATCATCATTATTATTATTATTATTACTCTGTGCCAGGCACTATACTGAGCGCCAGGGTGGATGCAAGCAAATCGAGTTGGACACGGTCCCTGCCCCACGTGGGGCTCACAGTCTCCATCCCCATTTTACAGATGAGGGAACCGAGGCTCGGGGAAGTGAAGTGACTCGCCCAGGGTCACGCAGCCAAGTGGCAGAGCCGGGATTAGAACCCACGACCTCTGATTCCCAGGCCCGGGCTCCATCCGGTAGACGGGCCGCTTCGGCACCAGGAGTTGTTTTCCGGGAAACGGGAAACGGCGTGGTCTCCCTGTTGGGTAGGGACCGTCTCTAGATGTTCCCAACTTGTGCTTCCCAAGCGCTTAGTACAGTGCTCTGCACACAGTAAGCGCTCAATAAATATGATTGTATGAATGAATGAATGGGGGGGGCGGTTGGACGGAGACTGGGTTTTCTGCTCCAGGCTGTAATAATAATAATAATACTTGGACGGAAACTGGGTTTTAATAATGATAATGGCATTTATTAAGCGCTTACTATGTGCCAAGCACTGTTCTAAGCGCTGAGGGAGGTTACAAGGTGATCAGGTTGTCCCAAAGGGGGGCTCACAGTCTTCATCCCCATTTTCCAGATGAGGTAACAGAGGCCCAGAGAAGTGAAGTGACTTGCCCAAGGTCACACAGCTGAAGATTGGCGGAGCCGGGATATGAACCCATGACCTCGGACTCCAAAGCCCGGGCTCTTTCAATCAATCATCAATCAATCGTATTTATTTTTTTTATTTTTTTTAATGGCATTTATTAAGCGCTTCCTATGTGCAAAGCACTGTTCTAAATGCTGGGGTGGTTACAAGGTGATTAGGTTGTCCCACGTGGGGCTCACAGTCTTAATCCCATTTTACAGATGAGGTCACTGAGGCCCAGAGAAGTGAATTGACTTGCCCAAAGTCACACAGCTGACAATTGGTGGAGCCGGGATTTGAACCCAAGACCTCTGACTCCAAAGCCCAGGCTCTTTTCCACTGAGCCACGCTGCTTCTATTGAATAAATATTCTATTTATTGAGCTCTTACTGTGTGCAGAGCACTGTACTAAGCGTTTGGGAAGTCCAAGTTGGCAACATATAGAGACGGTCCCTACCCAACAGTGGGATCTTTCCACTGAGCCACGCTGCTTTTTCTGCTCCAGGCTGAAATAATGATAATAATACTAATAATAATCGTGGAATTTAAGCACTTACTATGTGCCAGGCACTGTACTAAGCACTGGGGTGGGTACAAGCGGAGAAGCAGCGTGGCTCAGTGGGAAGAGCCCGGGCTTCGGAGTCAGAGGTCGTGGGTTCTAATCCCGGCTCCGCCACGTGTCTGCTGTGTGACCTTGGGCAAGTCGCTTCCCTTCTCTGGGCCTCAGTTCCCCCATCTGGAAAATGGGGATGAAGACTGGGAGCCCCCCGTGGGACAACCTCATCACCTCGTAACCTCCCCAGCGCTTAGTACAGTGCTTTGCACATAGTAAGCGCTTAATAAATGCCATTATTATTATTATTATTCTCTGGGCCTCAATTCCCTCATCTGTAAAATGGGGGTGAAGACTGAGCCCCCCGTGGGACAACCTCATCACCTTGTAACGTCCCCAAGTGCTTAGAACAGTGCTTGACACATAGTAAGCGCTCAACAAATACCATCATTATCATTATTATTATTATTCAGAAGCAGCATGTCCTAGTGGGAAGAGCCCAGGATTGGGAGTCAGAGGTCATGGGTTCAAATCTCGGCTCCGCACTTATCTGCTGTGTGACCTTGAGCAAGTCAGTCACTTCACTTCTCTGGGCCTCAGTTCCCTCATCTGGAAAATGGGGATGAAGGCTGTGAGCCCCCCGTGGGACAACCTGATCACCTTGTAACCCCCCAGCGCTTAGAACAGTGCTTGGCACATAGTAAGCGCTTAACAAATACCACCGTTATTATTATTATTACAAGCAAATCGGGTCGGACACAGTCCCTGTCCCCCGTGGGGCTCGCCGTCTTCATCCCCATTTGACAGATGAGGGAACTGAGGCCCAGAGAAGTGACGTGGACCTGCCCAAGGTGAGAAGCAGCGTGGCTCAGTGGAAGGAGCCCGGGCTTTGGAGTCCGAGGTCATGGGTTCAAATCCCGGCTCTGCCCCTTGTCAGCTGTGTGACCCTGGGCAAGTCGCTTCACTTCTCCGGGCCTCAGTTCCCTCATCTGTCAAATGGGGATGAAGACTGTGAGCCCGCCGTGGGGCAACCTGATCAGCCTGTAACCTCCCCAGCGCTTAGAACAGTGCTTGGCACGTAGTAAGCGCTTAATAAACACCATTATTAGTGAAAAAGAGTTTGAGCTTGAGAGTCAGAGGTCATGGGTTCTAGACCGTGAGCCCGCTGTTGGGTAGGGACCGTCTCTAGATGTTGCCAACTTGGACTTCCCAAGCGCTTAGTACAGTGCTCTGCACACGGTAAGCGCTCAATAAAGAAGCAGAAGAATAATAGAAGCAGCGTGGTTCAGTGGAAAGAACACGGGCTTTGGAGTCAGAGGTCATGGGTTCGAATCCCGGCTCTGCCACCTGTCTGCTGTGTGACCTTGGGCAAGTCACTTCACTTCTCTGAGCCTCAGTTCCCTCATCTGTAAAAATGGGGATTAAGACTGTGAGCCCCACGTGGGACAACCTGATCACATTGTATCCCCCCCAGCGCTTAGAACAGTGCTTGGCACATAGTAAGCGCTTAACAAATGCCAACATTATTTCCAAATCTCCATCTCCGGCCCGGATCTCTCTCCCGGTCTCGCATTTCCTCCGGCCTTCAGGAGATCTCTTAGTACAGTGCTCACTCTTTATCGCTGTACTGAGCTTCCCCAAACGCTTAGTACGCTTAGTTCTATAGAGAAGCAGCGGGGCTCAGTGGAAAGAGCCCGGGCTTTGGAGTCAGAGGTCGTGGGTTCAAATCCGGGCTCCGCCACATCTCTGCTGTGTGACCTTGGGCAAGTCACTTAACTTCTCTGAGCCTCAGTTCCCTCGTCTGGAAAATGGGGATGAAGACTGTGAGCCCCACGTGGGACAACCTGATCACTTTGTATCCCCCCCAGCGCTTAGAACAGTGCTTGGCACATAGCGCTTAACAAATGCCAACATTATTATTATTATTACAGTGCTCTGCACACAGCAAACTTAGAACAGTGCTTTGCACATAGTAACTGCTTAACAAATGCCACCATTATTATTATTATTATTATTAATAGAGAGGCAGCGTGGCTCAGTGGAAAGAGCCCGGGCTTGGGAGTCGGAGGTCGTGGGTTCTAATCCCGCGCTCCGCCGCTCGTCAGCTGGGTGACTTTGGGCAACTCACTTCACTTCTGGGCCTCAGTTCCCTCATCTGTAAAATGGGGATTGATTGGGTAGGGACCGTCTCTAAATGTTGCCAACTTGTACTTCCCAAGCGCTTAGTCCAGCGCTCTGCACACAGGAAGCGCTCAATAAATACGATTGAATGAATGAATGAATACTAATAATCATCATCATCAATCGTATTTATTGAGCGCTTACTGTGTGCAGAGCACTGTACTAAGCGCTTGGGAAGGACAAGTTGGCAACATCTAGAGACGGTCCCGACCCAACAGCGGGCTCACAGGCTAGAAGGGGGAAGAGCCCAGGTTTGGGAGCCAGGGGTCCTGGGTTCTAATCCTGGCTCCGCCACTGGTCAGCTGGGTGACTTTGGGCAAGTCACTTCACTTCTCTGGGCCTCAGTTCCCTCGTCTGGAAAATGGGGATTAAGACTGGGAGCCCTAGAAGCAGCGTGGCTCAGTGGAAAGAGCCCGGGCTTTGGAGTCTGAGGTCGTGGGTTCAAATCCCGGCTCCGCCACTTGTCAGCTGGGTGACTTTGGGCAAGTCACTTCACTTCTCTGGGCCTCAGTTCCCTCATCTGGAAAATGGGGATGAAGACTGTGAGCCCCCCATGGGACAACATGATTACCTTGTATCCCCCCGAGCGCTTAGAACAGTGCTTGGCACGTAGTAAGTGCTTAAAAAATACCATCACCGTCATCAGCATCAGTATTATTATTATTCTCTGGGCCTCAGTGACCTCATCTGTCAAATGGGGAGGAAGACTGGGAGCCCCACGGGGGACGACCTGATCACCTTGTATCCCCCCCAGCGCTTAGGACAGTGCTTAGACTGTGAGCCCGCTGTTGGGTAGGGACCGTCTCTAGATGTTGCCAACGTGTACTTCCCAAGCGCTTAGTACAGTGCTCTGCACACAGTGAGCGCTCAATAAATATGATTGAATGAGTGAATGAATGAACATAGTAAGCGCTTAATAAATGCCATCATTATTATCTTTATCATCTTGTATCCATCTTGTATCCATCCATCCAAGAGCCCGGGCTTTGGAGTCAGAGGTCATGGGTTCAAATCCCAGCTCCACCACTTGTCAGCTGGGGGACTTTGGGCAAGTCACTTCACTTCTCTGGGCCTCAGTTCCCTCATCTGTGAAATGGGGATAAAGACTGTGAGCCCCACGGGGGACAGCCTGCTGACCTTGTATCTACCCCAGCGCTTAGAACAGTGGTTGGCACATAGTAAGCGCTTAATAAATGCCATCATTATTATTATTATTATCCACCGCAGCGCTTAGAGCAGTGCTTGGCACATGGTAAGTGCTCGACAAATGCCATTATTGACTGTCTCTATCTGTTGCCGACTTGTAATAATGATGGCATTAATTAAGCGCTTACTATGCAAAGCACTGTTCTAAACGCCAGGGAAGTTACAAGGTGATGAGGTTGTCCCACGGGGGGCTCACGGTCTTCATTCCCATTTTCCAGATGAGGGAACTGAGGCACACAGAATAATAATAAATAATAATGATGGCATTTATTGAGGACTTACTATGTGCAAAGCACTGTTCTAAGCGCCAGGGAGGTTATAAGGTGATCAGGTTGTCCCACGGTGGCTCACAGTCTTCATCCCCATTTTCCAGATGAGGGAACTGAGGCCCAGAGAAGTAGACTGTGAGCCCACTGTTGGGTAGGGACTGTCTCTACATGTTGCCAACTTGTACTTCCGAAGCGCTTAGTCCAGTGCTCTGCACACAGTAAGCGCTCAATAAATACGATTGATTGATTGATTGAAGTGACTTGCCCAGAGTCACACAGCTGACAGTTGGCAGAACCGGGATTCATTCATTCATTCAATCGTATTTATTGAGCGCTACTGTGTGCAGAGCACTGCACTAAGCGCTTGGGCAGTCCAAGTTGGCAACACATAGAGACGGTCCCTACCCAACAGCGGGCTCACGGTCTAGAAGGGGGAGACAGAAAACAAAACAAAACATTAACAAAATAAAATAAATAGAATAAATATGTACAAATAAATTCATTCATTCATTCAATCGTATTTATTGAGCGCTTACTGTGTGCAGAGCACTGGACTAAGTGCTTGGAAAGTACAAGTTTGCAACATCTACCCAACAACGGGCTCACAGTCTAGAAGGGGGAGACAGACAACAAAACAAAACATATTAACAAAATAAAATAAATAAAATAGTAAATATGTACAAGTCAAATATGTACAAACATACATATACAGGATTCGAACCCATGACCTCTGACTCCAAATCCCGGGCTCTTTCCACCGAGCCACGCTGCTTCCCGAACCTGCGTGTACTTCCCGAACGCTTAGTGCAGTGCTCTGCACACAGTAAGCGCTCAAATAAGATTGAATGAGTGAATGAATGATTGAATGAATGAACGAATGATTTGCCAGTGGGGAGGGGCTGTGATTGACAGGGGCGGGCGGGGAAAGGTGGAGGGGCTAAGGAGGGGAGCGGATCTGTGATTCGCGGGAAGGGGCGTGCCCAGGGGCGGGGCTGTGATTGGCCGAGAGGCTAAAGGCCGGGCTGTGATTGGCCGGGAGGAGTCGCGTTCGGGCGAAGATTGGTGATTGGCGGAGAGGCTGGAGGCGGGACTGTGATTGGCCGGGGAAGATTTGTGATTGGTAGGGAGACTGGAGGCGGGGCTGGGGACGGCGGATCTGTGATTGGCGGAGAGGCTCGAGGCGGCGCTGTGATTGGCCGGGAGAAACCGCGGCCGGGGGAAGCTTGTGATTGGAGGAGAGATTGTAGGCGGGACTGTGATTGGCCGGGAGAAGCCTCTGTCGGGGGAAGAGTTGTGATTGGCGGGGAGGGGCGCGGCTGGGGCGGAGCTGTGATTAGCGGAGAGGCTGGAGACGGGACTGTGATTGGCTGGGAGCAGTCGCGGCCGGGGGAAGATTTGTGATTGGCGGGGAGGCTGGAGGCGGGGCTGTGATTGGCGGGGAGCAGCGTGGCTGCGGGGCGAACTGTGATTGACGGAAAGGCTCGAGGCTGCGCTGTGATTGGACGGGAGGGGAGTGGCTGGCAGATTTGTGATTGGCGGAGAGGTTGGAGGCGGGGCTGTGATTGGCGGAGAGGGGCGTGGCTGGGGGGCGGACTGTAATTGGCGGAGAGGCACGAGGCTGCGCTGTGATTGGACGGGTGGGGCGTGGCTGGCAGATTTGTGATTGGCGGAGAGCCTGGAGGCGGGGCTGTGATTGGCCGGGAGCAGTCGCGGCCGGGGAACGATTTGTGATTGGCGGGATGGCCGGGATGAGCCCCGGCCGGGGGAAGATTTATAATTGGCGGAGAGGTTGTAGGCCGGGTTGTGAATGGCCGGAAGCAGCCGCGGCCGGGGGAAGATTGGTGATTGGCGGAGAGTCTGGAGGCGGGGCTGTGATTGGCGGGAAGGGGCGTGGCTGGGGCCGGAGCTGTGTTTGGCGGAGAGTCTATACGCGGTGCTGTGATTGGTCGGGAGGAGCCGCGGCCGGGGGAAGATTTGTGATTGGCGGGGAGACTGGAGGAGGGGCTGTGATTGGTCGTGAGGAGCCGCTGACCGGGGGAAGATTTGTAATTGGTGGAGAGGCTAGAGGCGGGGACGTGATTGGTGGGAAGAGGCGTGGCTGAGCACGGAGCTGTGATTGGCGGAGAGGCTCGAGGCGGCGCTGTGATTGGCCGGGAGCAGCCGCGGCCGGGGGAAGATTTGTGATTGGCGGGGAGACCGGAGGAGGGGCTTTGATCGGCGGGGAGGGGCGAGCCTGGAGCGGATTTGTGATTGGCGGAGAGGCTCGAGGCGGCGCTGTGATTGGACGGGAGGAGCCGCGGGAAGATTTGTGATTGGCGGAGAGGCTGGAGGCGGGGCTGTGATTGGCGGGAAGGGGCGTGGCTGGGGGCGGAGCTGTGATTGGCGGAGAGGCTCGAGGCGGCGCTGTGATTGGCCGGGCGGAGCCGCGGCCGGGGGAAGATTGTGATTGGCGGGGAGACCCGAGGCGCGGCTGTGATTGGCCGGGAGCAGCCGCGGCCGGGGGAGGCTTGGTGATTGGCGGAGAGGCTAGAGGCGTGGCTGTGATTGGCGGGAAGGGGCGTGGCTGGGGGGCGGAGCTGTGATTGGCGGAGAGTCTATAGGCGGGGCTGTGATTGGCCGGGAGGAGCCGAGGCCGAGGGAAGATTTGTGATTGGCGGCGAGTGGTCGTGGCTAGGGACGGATTTGTGATTGGCGGAGAGGCCGGGGGAGGGGCTGTGATTGGCCGGGAGCAGCCGCGGCCGGGGGAAGATTGGTGATTGGCGGAGACGCTGGAGGCGGGGCTGTGATTGGCGGGGAGGGGCGTGGCTGGGGGGGCGGAGCTGTGATTGGCGGAGAGTCTATTGGCCGGGGAGAGCCGAGGCCGAGGGAAGATTTGTGATTGGCGGCGAGGGGGCGTGGCTAGGGTCGGACTTGTGATTGGCGGAGAGGCCGGGGGCGGGGCTGTGATTGGCCGGGAGGAGCCGCGGCCGGGGGACGATTGGTGATTGGCGGCGAGGCTAGAGGCGGGGCTGTGATTGGCGGGGAGGGGCGTGGCCGTCAGATTTGTGATTGGCGGAGAGGCTCGAGGCTGCGCTGTGATTGGCCGGGAGGGGCTTGGGGGGCGGGGCCGGCGGAGCAGGAAGCGAGCGGACCGCCGTTCTTCCACCCCCCCCTCCCGTCCGTCCGCCGCCGCCTCCTCCTCCAGGATGGCCTCCGGGAATCCGGGCACAGAGCTGGGTAAGGGACGCCCCGCCCGCGGATCTGGGTTCTAATCCCGCTTGGCACGGAATAAGCGCTTAACAAATGCTATTATTATTATTGTCATTATTAATATTATTATCATTATTATTATTATTATTGTTATTACTACTTGTACCCACCCTAGCGCTTAGAACAGTACTTGGCACAGAGTAAGCGCTTAGCAAATACCATTAGTATTATTGTCATTATTAATATCATTATTATCATCATTATTATTATTATCGTTACTTGTACCCACCCCAGCGCTTAGAACAGTGCTTAGCACAGAGTAAGCGCTTAACAAATGCCATTATTATTATTATCATTATTATTATTATTATTACTTGTACCCACCCCAGCGCTTAGAACAGTACTTGGCACCCAGTAAGCGCTCAACAAATACCACCATCATCATCATCATCATCATTATTATTATTATTATTACTATTATCATTACTTGTACCCACCCCAGCGCTCAGAACAGTGCTTGGCACCCAGTAAGCGCTTAACAAATGCTATTATTATTATTGTCATTATTAATATTGTTATCATTATTATTATTATTGTTATTACTGCTTGTACCCACCCTAGCGCTTAGAACAGTACTTGGCACAGAGTAAGCGCTTAACAAATACCATTAGTATTATTGTCATTATTAATATCATTATTATCATCATTATTATTATTATCGTTACTTGTACCCACCCCAGCGCTTAGAACAGTGCTTGGCACAGAGTAAGCGCTTAACAAATGCCATTATTATTATTATCATTATTATTATTATTACTTGTACCCACCCCAGCGCTTAGAACAGTACTTGGCACCCAGTAAGCGCTCAACAAATACCACCATCATCATCATCATCATCATTATTATTATTATTATTACTATTATCATTACTTGTACCCACCCCAGCGCTCAGAACAGTGCTTGGCACCCAGTAAGCGCTTAACAAATGCTATTATTATTGTCATTATTAATATTATTATCATCATTATTATTATTGTTATTACTGCTTGTACCCACCCTAGCGCTTAGAACAGTACTTGGCACAGAGTAAGCGCTTAACAAATACCATTAGTATTATTGTCATTATTAATATCATTATTATCATCATTATTATTATTATCGTTACTTGTACCCACCCCAGCGCTTAGAACAGTGCTTGGCACAGAGTAAGCGCTTAACAAATGCCATTATTATTATTATTATCATTACTTGTACCCCCCCCCAGCACTTAGAACAGTACTTGGCACCCAGTAAGCGCTCAACAAATACCACCACCACCATCATCATCATCATCATCATCATCATCATCATCATTATTATTATCATCATTACTTGCACCCACCCCAGCGCTTAGAACAGTGTTTGGTACAGAGTAAGCGCTTAACAAATGCCATTATTACTATTATTATTATTATTATTATTTGTACCCACCCCAGCACTTAGAACAGTACTTGGCATCCAGTAAGCGCTCAACAAATACCACCACCACCACCACCATCATCATTATTATTATTATCATTACTTGTACCCACCCCAGCGCTTAGAACAGTGCTTGGCACAGAATAAGCACTTAACAAATGCCATTATTATTATTATCATTATTATTATTATTACTTGTACCCACCCCAGCGCTTAGAACAGTACTTGGCACCCAGTAAGCGCTCAACAAATACCACCATCATCATCATCATCATCATTATTATTATTATTATTATTACTATTATCATTACTTGTACCCACCCCAGCGCTCAGAACAGTGCTTGGCACCCAGTAAGCGCTTAACAAATGCTATTATTATTATTGTCATTATTAATATTATTATCATTATTATTATTATTGTTAATACTGCTTGTACCCACCCTAGCGCTTAGAACAGTACTTGGCACAGAGTAAGCGCTTAACAAATACCATTAGTATTATTGTCATTATTAATATCATTATTATCATCATTATTATTATTATCGTTACTTGTACCCACCCCAGCGCTTAGAACAGTGCTTGGCACAGAGTAAGCGCTTAACAAATGCCATTATTATTATTATTATCATTACTTGTACCCCCCCCCCCAGCACTTAGAACAGTACTTGGCACCCAGTAAGCGCTCAACAAATACCACCACCACCACCATCATCATCATCATCATTATTATTATCATCATTACTTGCACCCACCCCAGCGCTTAGAACAGTGTTTGGTACAGAGTAAGCGCTTAACAAATGCCATTATTACTGTTATTATTATTATTATTATTATTTGTACCCACCCCAGCACTTAGAACAGTACTTGGCATCCAGTAAGCGCTCAACAAATACCACCACCACCATCATCATTATTATTATTATTATCATTACTTGTACCCACCCCAGCGCTTAGAACAGTGCTTGGCACAGAGTAAGCGCTTAACAAATGCCATTATTATTATTATCATTATTATTATTACTTGTACCCACCCCAGCTTTTAGAACAGTACTTGGCATCCAGTAAGCGCTCAACAAATACCACAATCATCATCATTATTGTTATTCTTATCATTACTTGTGCCCACCCCAGCTCTTAGAACAGTACTTGGCACCCAGTAAGCGCTCAACAAATACCACCATCATTATTATAATTAACAAATGCCATTATTATCATTACTATCATTATTAATGATTAGAGGGGGGAGGGGAGCTGCGAGGAGGAAGGAGGAAAGAGGAAGAAGGGAAGGGGAAGTTGGGGGAAAATTCAGTCAGTCATTCAGTCCTATTTATAATAATAATAATAATAATAATAATAATAACCATGATGATGGTATTTGTCAAGAGCTCACTCTGTGCCAAGCACTGGTCTAGTCATTCATTCATTCATGCATTCATGCACTCAGTTGTACTTATAATAATAATACTAATAATAATGATGGTATTTTCAAGCGCTCACTCTGTGCCCAGCGCTGTTCTAGTCATTCATTCATTTATTTATTCATTCATTCAGTCCTATTTGTAATGATAATGCTAATGATGATGGTATTTGTCAAGCGCTTACTCTGTGCCAAGCGCTGGTCTAGTCATTCATTCATGCATTCAGTCACTCAGTTGTATTTATAATAATAATACTACTAATAATGATGGTATTTGTCAAGCGCTCACTCTGTGCCCAGCGCTGTTCTAGTCATTCATTCATTCATTTATTCATTCATTCTGTCCTATTTGTAATGGTAATGCTGATGATGATGATGGTATTTGTCACGTGCTTACTCTGTGCCAAGCGCTGGTCTAGTCATTCATTCATGCATTCATTCACTCAGTTGCATTTATCATAATAATACTAATAATGATGGTATTTATCAAGCGCTCACTCTGTGCCCAGTGCTGTTCGTCATTCATTCATTTATTTATTCATTCGTTCAGTCCTATTTGTAATGATAATGCTAATGATGATGATGATGGTATTTGTCAAGTGCTTACTCTGTGCCAAGCATCATCATCATCAGTCGTATTTATTGAGCGCTTACTCTGTGCAGAGCACTGTACTAAGCGCTTGGGAAGTACAAGTTGGCAACATATAGAGACGGTCCCTACCCAACAGTGGGCTCACAGTCTAAAAACAGTTATAATAGTAATATTAATAATAATAATAAACAGTTCAAGCACTGTTCTAGTCATTCCTTCATGCATTTATTCATTCATTCAGTCAGTCCTATTTATAATAATAATAATAATAATAGTAGTACTAACATTGATGAAGGTATTTGTCAAGCGTTTACTCTGTGCCAAGTGCTGTTCTAGTCATTCATTCATTTATTCATTCAGTCAGTCCTATTCATAATAATAACACTAATGATGATGATGGTGTTTGTCAAGCGCTCACTCTGTGCCAAGGGCTGTTCTAGTCATTCATTTATGCATTCATTCATTCATTCAGTCGTAGTTCTAATAATACTAATAATGATGGTATTTGTCCAGCGCTTACTCTGTGCCAAGCGCTGTTCTAATCATTCATTCATTTCTTCATTCATTCAGTCCTATTCATAATAATAATACTAATACTAATGATGGTATTTGTCCAGCGCTTACTCTGTACCAAGCGCTGTTCTAGTCTTTCCTTCATTTCTTCATTCATTCAGTCTATTCGTAATAATAATACTAATTACTAATGATGGTATTTGTTAAGCGTTTACTCTGTGCCAAGCGCTGTTCTAGTCTTTCCTTCATTTCTTCATTCATTCAGTCCTATTCGTAATAATAATACTAATTACTAATGATAGTATTTGTTAAGCGCTTACTCTGTGCCAAGCGCTGTTCTAGTCTTTCATTTATTTCTTCATTCATTCAGTCCTATTCATAATAGTAATACTAATACTAATGATGGTATTTGTTAAGCGCTTACTCTGTGCCAAGCGCTGTTCTAGTCTTTCATTCATGTATTCATTCAGAATAATGAATTCATAATTCATGCAGTCGTGATTCTAGTCTTTCATTCATTTATTCATTCATAATAATGAATTCATAATCCATTCAGTCAGTCGTATTTATAATAATACTAACAGTGATGATGGTATTTGTCAAGCGCTTACTCTGTGCCAAGTGCTGTTCTAGTCATTCATTCATGCATTCATTTATTTATTCAGTCCTTCAGTCCTGTTTGTAATAATATTAATAATAATAATGATAATTCTAATAATAATGATGGAATTTGTCAAGCACATACTCTGTGCCAAGTGCTGTTCTAGTCATTCATTCATGCATTCATTTATTCAGTCATTCAGTCCTATTTATAATATTAATAATAATGATAATTGTAATAATAACGATGGTATTTGTCAAGTGCTTACTCTGCGCCAAGTGCTGTCCTAGTCATTCATTCATGCATTCATTTATTTATTCAGTCATTCAGTCCTATTTATAACGATACTAATAATAATGATAGTAGTACTAACATTGATGAAGGTATTTGTCAAGCACGTACTCTGTGCCAAGCGCTGTTCTAGTCATTCAGTCCTATTTGTAATAATATTAATAATAATAACGATAATCCTAATAATAACGATGGTATTTGTCAAGCGCTTACTCTGTGCCAAGTGCTGTTCTAGTCATTCATTCATGCATTCATTTATTTATTCAGTCATTCAGTACTATTTGTAATAATATTAATAATAATAATGATAATCATAGTAATAACGATGGTATTTGTCAAGCGCTTACTCAGTGCCAAGTGCTGTTCTAGTCATTCATTCATGCATTCATTCATTCATTCAGTCCTATTTATAATGATAATAATAATAATAATGATAGTAGTACTATCATTGATGTCAAGCACTTACTCTGTGCCAAGCGCTGTTCTAGTCATTCATTCATGCATTCATTTATTTATTCAGTCATTCAGTACTATTTGTAATAATATTAATAATAATAATGATAATCATAGTAATAACGATGGTATTTGTCAAGCGCTTACTCAGTGCCAAGTGCTGTTCTAGTCATTCATTCATGCATTCATTTATTTATTCATTCATTCAGTCCTATTTATAATGATAATAATAATAATAATGATAGTAGTACTATCACTGATGTCAAGCACTTACTCTGTGCCAAGCGCTGTTCTAGTCATTCATTCATTCATTCATTTATTTATTCAGTCATTCAGTCCTATTTGTAATAATATTAATAATAATAACGATAATCCTAATAATAACAACGGTATTTGTCAAGCGCTTACTCTGTGCCAAGCGCTGTTCTAGTCATTCATTCATGCATTCATTTATTCATTCATTCAGTCCTATTTATAATGGTAATAATAATAATAATGATAGTAGTACTAACATTGATGAAGGTATTTGTCAAGCTCTTACTCTGTGCCAAGCGCTGTTCTAGTCATTCATTCATGCATTCATTTATTTATTCAGTCATTCAGTCCTATTTGTAATACTATTAATAATAATAACGACAATCCTAATAATAACGATGGTATTTGTCAAGCGCTTACTCTGTGCCAAGTGCTGTTCTAGTCATTCATTCGTGCATTCATTTATTTATTCATTCATTCAGTCCTATTTATAATGATAATAATAATAATAATAATAATAATAATAATGATAGTAGTACCAACATTGATGAAGGTATTTGTCAAGCTCTTACTCTGTGCCAAGCGCTGTTCTAGTCATTCATTCATGCATTCATTTATTTATTCAGTCATTCAGTCCTACTTGTAATAATTTTAATAATAATAACGATAATCCTAATAATAACGATGGTATTTGTCAAGTGCTTACTCTGTGCCAAGTGCTGTTCTAGTCACTCATTCATGCATTCATTTATTTATTCATTCATTCAGTCCTATTTATAATGATAATAATAATAATAATAATAATAATGATAGTAGTACTAACATTGATGAAGGTATTTGTCAAGCTCTTACTCTGTGCCAAGCGCTGTTCTAGTCATTCATTCATGCATTCATTTATTTATTCAGTCATTCAGTCCTATTTGTAATAATATTAATAATAATAACGATAATCCTAACAATAACGATGGTATTTGTCAAGCGCTTACTCTGTGCCCAGTGCTGTTCTGGTCATTCATTCATGCATTTATTTATTTATTCATTCATTCAGTCCTATTTATAATGATGATAATAGTAATAATAATAATAATAATAATAATGATAGTAGTACTAACATTGATGAAGGTATTTGTCAAGCTCTTACTCTGTGCCAAGCGCTGTTCTAGTCATTCATTCATGCATTCATTTATTTATTCAGTCATTCAGTCCTATTTGTAATAATATTAATAATGATAACGATAATCCTAATAATAACGATGGTATTTGTCAAGCGCTTACTCTGTGCCAAGTGCTGTTCTAGTCATTCATTCGTGCATTCATGTACTTATTCAGTTCTATTTGTAATAATATTAATAATGATAATGATAATCCTAATAATAACGATGGTATTTGTCAAGCGCTTACTCTGTGCCAGGCACTGTAGGAAGCAGCGTGGCTCAGTGGAAAGAGCCTGGGCTTGGGAGTCAGAGGTCATGGGTTCGAATCCCGGCTCTGCCACACGTCAGCTGTGTGACCTTGGGCAAGTCGCTTAACGTCTCTGAGCCTCAGTGACCTCATCTGTAAAATGGGGATTAAGATTGTGAGCCCCATGTGGGACACTCTGATCACCTTGTAACCTCCCCAGTGCTTAGAACAGTGCTTTGCACATAGTAAGCGCTTAACAAATGCCATCATTATTATTATTATGTGTATTTATCTGTACATAGCTATATTGCTTATATTGATGCCTGTTCAACTGTTTACTTGTTTTGATGTGTAGGTAGCTATAATTCTGTTTCTTCAGTGCTGTGCATGTAGTACCTGATCACCTTGTAACCTCCCCAGTGCTTAGAACAGTGCTTTGCACATAGTAAGCGCTTAATAAATACTATCATTATTATTAGTAAGTGCTTAAGTGCCATTATTATTATTATTATCATTATTATTATTATTTATATTGATGCCATTGATGTCCGTTTCCTTGTTTTGTTGTCCGTCTCCCCCACTTCTAGACTGTGAGCCCGGTGTGGGCAGGGACCGTCTCTATCTGTGGCCCAATTGTACTTCCCAAGCGCTTAGTACAGTGCTCTGCACAGGGTAAGAGCTCACCGGGCCTCATTCCCGCCCGTCCCGTCGTCGACCCCCAGCCCACGTCCTTCCCCTGGCCGGGAATTTCCTCCCTCCGCACATCCCCCTTCTAGACTGTGAGCCCACTGTTGGGTAGGGACCATCTCTAGATGTTGCCAACTTGGCCTTCCCAAGCTCTTAGTACAGTGCTCTGCACACAGTAAGCGCTCAATAAATACGATTGATTGATTGATTGATCCGCCAAATTAGCTCTCTTCCTCCCTTCAAATCCCTACTGAGAGCTCACCTCCTCCGGGAGGCCTTCCCACACTGAACCCCCTTTTTCCTCTCCTCCTCCCCGTCCCCCCCCGCCCTACCTCCTTCCCCTCCCCACAGCCCCTGTATAGATGTTTGTGCAGATTTATTGCTCTATTTGACTTCTACATATTTCCTATTCTATTTATTTTGTTAACGATGGGGATCGAGCTTTATTTCTATTTATTCTGACGACTTGACACCCGTCCACATGTTTTGTTTTATTGTCCGTCTCCCCCTTCTAGACTGTGAGCCCGCTGTTGGGTCGGGACCGTCTCTAGATGTTGCCGACTTGGACTTCCCAAGCGCTTAGTACAGTGCTCTGCACACACTAAGCGCTCAATAAATGAGCCCACTGTTGGGTCGGGACCGTCTCTAGATGTTGCCGACTTGGACTTCCCAAGCGCTTAGTACAGTGCTCTGCACACACTAAGCGCTCAATAAATGAGCCCACTGTTGGGTAGGGACCGTCTCTAGATGTTGCCGACTTGTACTTCCCAAGCGCCTAGTACAGTGCTCTGCACACAGTAAGCGCTCAATAAATGATGATGATGGCAGAGAAGCAGCGTGGCTCAGTGGAAAGAGCCCGGGCTTTGGAGTCAGAGGTCATGGGTTCAAACCCCAGCTCCATCAACTGTCAGCTGTGTGACTTTGGGCAAGTCACTTCGCTTCTCTGTGCCTCAGTACCTCATCTGTAAAATGGGGATTAAGACTGAGAGCCCCCCGTGGGACAACCTGATCACCTTGTAACCTCCCCTGCGCTTAGAGCAGTGCTTTGCACATAGTAAGCGCTTAATAAAATGCCATCATTATTATTATTATTATTATTATTTGTTAAGCGCTTACTATGTGCGAAGCACTGTTCTGAGCGCTGGGGGGATAAAGGTGATCAGGTTGTCCCACGTGGGTCTCACAGTCTTCATCCCTATTCTACAGATGAGGGAACTGAGGCTTAGAGAAGTGAAGTGACTTGCCCAAGGTCACACAGCAGACAGGTGGCGGAGCTTGGATTCGAACCCATGACCTCCTACTCCAAAGCCCGGGCTCTTTCCACTGAGCCACGCTGCAAATACCATTGAATGAATAAATAAATACGATGGAAGGAATGAATGAATACGATCGAATGACTGAATACTTATTGAGTACCCGTGGGATAGTGTGCTGAACGCTTGGGAGAGTGTAATGATGATGATGATGGCATTTATTAAGCGCTTACTATGTGCAAAGCACTGTTCTAAGCGCTGGAGTGGGTAGACCTGATTGCCCACCCTTTAAGGAGTTTAGAAGCAGGGTGGCTCAGTGGAAAGAGCCCGGGCTTGGGAGTCAGAGGTCACGGGTTCAAATCCCGGCTCCGCCAGTTGTCAGCTGGGTGACTTTGGGCAAGTCACTTCGCTTCTCTGAGCCTCAGTTTCCTCATCTGTAAAATGGGGATGAAGCCCGTGAGCCCCACGGGGGACAACCTGATCACCTTGTATCCCCCCCAGCGCTTAGTTCCCTCATCTGTAAAATGGGGATGAAGCCCGTGAGCCCCACGGGGGACAACCTGATCCCCTTGTATCTCCCCCAGCGCTTAGAACAGGGCTTGGCACATAGTAAGCGCTTCACAAATGCCATCATTATTATTATTATTTAGAGTCTAGTAGGGGGCACAGGCCCTAAAATAATTACCGGGGTGGAGGAAGTAGTAAAGTCTAAAGATCCGGACTTCAGTGACTGCTGAGGTTGCTATTGGGGGATATAAATTAGGGAGATTAGAAATCAGCAGGAGCTGTGACACCGGTCAGTCGTATTTATGGAGCTCTCACAGTGCGCAGAGCACTGTACTAAGCGCTTGGGAAAGTTCAGAAGAGCTTTGAATAATTGTAATAAAAAATTGTATTTAACACACTGTGTATTGAACACTGGGTTAGATCCAAGATAATCATATAAAAGTCATAAGAATTGTGGTATTTATGCAGCTCTTACTATGTGGCAGGCACTGTACTAAGCGCTGGGGTGGATACAAGCAAATCAGGTTGGACACAGTCCCTGTCTCCAACCTGTATATACCTGTATATATGTACCTGTATATATGTTTGTACGTATTTATTACTCTATTTATTTATTTTGCTTGTACATATCTATTCTATTTATTTTCTTTTGTTAGTATGTTTGGTTTTGTTCTCTGTCTCCCCCTTTTAGACTGTGAGCCCACTGTTGGGTAGGGACTGTCTCTATATGTTGCCAACTTGGACTTCCCAAGCGCTTAGTACAGTGCTCTGCACACAGTAAGCGCTCAATAAATATGATTGATTGATTGATTGTCTCCCGTGGGGCTCACAGCCTCCATCCCCATTTTACAGAGGAGGCAACTGAGGCCCAGAGAAATTCATTCAGTCATATTTATTGAGCGCTTCCTGTGTGCAGAGCACTGTACTAAGCGCTTGGGAAGTCCAAGTCGGCAACATATTGAGACGGTCCCTACCCAACAACGGGCTCAAAGTCTAGAAGTGAAGCGATTTACCCAAAGTCACACAGCAAACGAGTGGCGGAGCCGGGATTAATAATAATAATAACAATAATGATGAGGGTATTTGTTAAAGTGAAGCAACTTACCCAAGGTCACACAGCAAACGAGTGGCAGAGCTGGGATTATTGTTATTATTATTAACAATAATAATAATAATAAAAATAATAATGAGGGTATTTGTTAAGCGCTTATTATGTGCCAAGCACTGTACTAAGTACTGGGGGAGATACAAGGAAATCAGGTTGTCCCCCATGGGGCTCACAGTCTTCATTCCCATTTTATAGATGAGGTGACTGAGGCCCAGAGAAATGAAGTGACTTGCCCAATCACATAGCAAACGAGTGGTGGAGCTGGGATTAATAATAATAATAATAATGATAGCATTTATTAAGCGTTTACTATGTGCCAAGCACTGTTCTAAGCACTGGGGGAGATACAAGGTGATCAGGTTGTCCCACGGGGGGCTCGCAGTCTTCATCCCCATTTTACAGATGAGGGAACTGAGGCCCAGAGAAATGAAGCGACTTGCCCAAGTCACGTAGCAAACGAACGGTGGAGCTGGGATTAATAATAATAATGGTATTTGTTAAGCGCTTACTGTGTGCCAAGCACTGTTCTAAGCACTGGGGGAGATACAAGGTGATCAGGTTGTCCCACGGGGGGCTCGCAGTCTTCATCCCCATTTTACAGATGAGGGAACTGAGGCCCAGAGAAATGAAGCGACTTGCCCAAGTCACATAGCAAGCGAGTGGTGGAGCCGGGATTAATAATAATAATAATAATAATGGTATTTGTTAAGCGCTTACTGTGTGCCAAGCACTGTTCTAAGCACTGGGGAAGATACGAGGTGATCAGATTGTCCCCCGTGGGGCTCACAGTCTTCATCCCCATTTGACAGATGAGGGAACTGAGGTCCAGAGGAGTTAAGTGACTTGCCCAAGGTCACACACGGCTGACAAGTGATGGAGCCGGGATTACTCGAGTACTGGAAAAAATAATTTGATGTGAAGTAAATGAAAAATAAACCTATGATCTTCTGACTCCCAGGGCAGGCGAGAGAGACTGTGAGCCCGCCTTCTAATCAATCAGTCAATCAGTCATATTTATTGAGCGCTTAATGTGTGCAGAGCACTGTACTAAGCGCTTGGGAAGTACAAGTTGGCAACATATAGAGACAGTCCCTACCTGTGCGCTTCTAGACTGTGAGCCCGCTGTTGGGTAGGGACCGTCTCTGGATGTTGCCGACTTGGACTTCCCAAGCGCTTAGTACGGTGCTCTGCACACAGTAAGCGCTCAATAAATACGATTGATTGATTGAGTGATGAGAGAACATCGTTGTTGCCAGTTGTCTCCCTGCCAGGCTTGGTCAGGGGCCCAGCCGCCTGTTTAGAAAATAATAACGAGAGCAAAAATGATATTTATTTGAGAAGCAGCGTGGCTCAGTGGAAAGAGCCCGGGCTTGGGAGTCCGAGGTCATGGGTTCTAATCCCGGCTCCGCCACATGTCGGCTGTGTGACTGTGGGCAAGTCACTTCACTTCTCTGTGTCTCAGTTCCCTCATCTGGAAAATGGGGATGAAGACTGGGAGCCCCACAGGGGACAACTTGATTACCTTGTATCCCCCCCGGCGCTTAAAACAGTGCTTCGCACATAGCCCCTTCCTTCCTCTCCCCCTCGTCCCCCTCTCCATCCCCCCCATCTTACCTCCTTCCCTTCCCCACAGCACCTGTATATATGGATATATTTTTGTACATATTTATTACTCTATTTATTTATTTTATTTGTACATATCTATTCTATTTATTTTATTTTGTTAGTATGTTTGGTCTTGTTCTCTGTCTCCCCCTTTTAGACTGTGAGCCCACTGTTGGGTAGGGACTGTCTCTATGTGTTGCCGACTTGTACTTCCCAAGCGCTTAGTACAGTGCTCTGCACATAGTAAGCGCTCAATAAATGCGATTGATGATGATGATGATGGTAGTAAGCGCTCAACAAATGTGAGAAGCAGCGTGGCTCAGTGGAAAGATCCTGGGCTTGGGAGTCAGAGATAATTCATTCATTCATTCAATCGTATTTATTGAGCGCTTACTGTGCGCAGAGCACTGTACTAAGTGCTTGGGAAGGACAAGTTGGCAACATATAGAGACAGTCCCTACCCAACAGCGGGCTCACAGTCTAGATCATGGGTTCGAATCCCGGCTCCGCCACTTGTCAGCTGGGTGACTTTGGGCAAGTCACTTCACTTCTCTGGGCCTCAGTTCCCTCATCTGGAAAATGGGGATGAAGACTAGGAGCCCCACGTGGGACAACCTGATCACCTTGTATCCCCCCCCCCCCCCCATGCCAGTGCTTAGAACAGTGCTTGGAACATAGTAAGCGCTTAACAAATGTGAGAAGCAGCATAGCTCAGTGGAAAGAGCCCAGGCTTGGGAGTGAGAGGTCATGGGTTCTAATCCCGGCTCTGCCAATTGTCAGCTGGGTGACTTTGAGCAAGTCACTTCACTTCCAGCACTTAGAACAGTGCTTTGCACATAGTAAGCGCTTAGTAGTAATAATAATAATAATAATAATGGCATTTATTAAGCGCTTACTATGTGCAAAGCACTGTTCTAAGCGCTGGGGAGGTTACAAGGTGATCAGGTTGTCCCATGTGGGGCTCACAGCCTTCATCCCCATTTTACAGGTGAGGTAACTGAGGCATAGAGAAGTTAAGTGACTTGCCCAAAGTCACACAGCTGACAAGTGGCAGAGCTGGGAAAATTAGTAAATGCCATTATTATTATTATTATTATTATTATTATTATTATTATTATTATTATTCTCTTGGCCTCAGTTCCCTCATCCGGAAAATGGGGATGAAGACTGTGAGCCCCCCCAGGGGACAAGATGATCACCTTGTAACCTCCCCAGCGCTTAGAACAGTGCTTGACACATTGTAAACATTTAATAAATGCCATTATTATTATTATTATTATTATTATTATTTGTTAAGTGCTTGCAATGTGCCAAGCACTGTTCTACCTTTGAGCGAAAGGGCGCCGAACTGGGCCAGAGTGGGAGCTCATTGCGGGCAGAGAATTTGACTGTGTATTGTCATTCATTCATTCATTCGATCATATTTATTAATTAATTCATTCAATCGTATTTATTGAGCGCTTACTGTGTGCAGAGCACTGTACTAAGCGCTTGGGAAGTCCAAGTTGGCAACATATAGAGACGGTCCCTACCCAACAATGGGCTCACGGTCTAGAAGGAGGAGACAGACAACAAAACAAAACAAGTAGACAGGCGTCATTACCATTAAAATAGAGAAATAGAATTAGAGCTATATACACATCATTAATACAATTAATAGAATAATAAATAGGTACAAATATACACCAGGGCCGTCCAACTTGTACTTCCCAAGCGCTTAGTACAGTGCTCTGCACACAGTAAGCGCTCAATAAATACGATTGATGATGATGATGATGGGGCGGGGAGGGGGGTAGAGCAGAGGGAGGGAGTTGGGGCGATGGGGAGGAGAGGAGGAGCAGAGGAAAAGGGGGGTTCAGTCTGGGAAGGCCTCCTGGAGGAGGTGAGTGTCATCACGTACTTTCCCAAGCGCTTAGTCCAGTGCTGTGCACCCAGTAGGCGCTCAGTAAATAGGATTGAATGAATGACAGAGCCCCCTTTTCCTCTCCTCCTCCCCATCCCCCCCGCCCTACCTCCTTCCCCTCCCCACAGCACCTGGATAGATGTTTGTACAGATTTCTTACTCTATTTATTTGACTTGTCCATATTTACTATTCGATTTATTTTGTTAATGATTCATTTATTCATTCAATCGTATTTATCGAGCGCTTACTGTGTGCAGAGCACTGGACTAGGCGCTTGGGAAGTCCAAGTCGGCAACATCTATAGAGATGGTCCCTACCCAACAGCGGGCTCACAGTCTAGAAGGGGGAGACAGAGAATAAAACCAAACATACTAACAAAATAAAATAAATAGAATAAATATGTACAAACAAAATAAATAAATAAATAGAGTAATAAATAAATGTGCATTTAGCTTTAATTCTGTTCGTTCCGACAACTCGACACCTGTCCACATGCTTTGTTTGGTCGTCCGTCTCCCCCTTCTAGACTGTGAGCCCGCTGTGGGGTCAGGACCGTCTCTAGATGTTGCCAACTTGGACGTCCCAAGTGCTTAGTCCAGTGCTCCGCACACAGTTAAGTGCTCAATAAATTCATTCATTCGATCGTATTTATTGAGCGCTTACTGTGTGCGGAGCACTGGACTAAGCACTTGGGAAGTCCAAGTTGGCAACATAGCGAGACGGTCCTTACCCGACAGCGGGCTCACAGTCTAGAAGGGGGAGACAGACAACAAAACAAAACATATTAATGAAATAAATAGAATAAATACGTACAAATAAAATAAATAAATAAATAAATGTGCATTTAGCTTTAATTCTGTTCGTTCCGACGACTTGACGCCCATCCACATGCTTTGTTTGGTCGTCCGTCTCCCCCTTCTAGACTGTGAGCCCGCCGTGGGGTCGGGACCGTCTCTAGACATTGCCGACTTGGAGGTCCCAAGCGCTTAGTACAGTGAAATAAAATAAATAGAATAAATATGTACAAATAAAATAAATAGAGTAATAAATAAATGTGCATTTAGCTTTAATTCTGTTCGTTCCGACAACTTGACGCCTGTCCACATGCTTTGTTTTGTTGTCCGTCTCCCCCTTCTAGACTGTGAGCCCGCCGTGGGGTCGGGACCGTCTCTAGACGTTGCCGACTTGGAGGTCCCAAGCGCTTAGTACAGTGAAATAAAATAAATAGAATAAATATGTACAAATAAAATAAATAGAGTAATAAATAAATAACTGTGCATTTAGCTTTAATTCTATTCGTTCCGACGACTGGATGCCTGTCCACATGCTTTGTTTTGTCGTCCGTCTCCCCCTTCTAGACCGTGAGCCCGCCGTGGGGTCGGGACCGTCTCTAGCTGTTGCCGACTTGAACGTCCCAAGCGCTTAGTCCAGTGCTCCGCTCACAGTTAAGCGCTCAGTAAATACCATTGAGTGAATGAATGAATGAATGGATTGACCCTGATCTGTTGCAGACCTCAGCTGGCTCACCAAGGTGCAGGTGAACAGTTTGGCCGTCGCCCGGAGAGCCGAGCAGATTCAGGCCCGGAGAGCTCTGAAGAAGGACTTCCAGGTAATTATTATTATTATTATTATTATTAATAATAATAATAATAATAATGGTATTTGTTAAGCACTTACAATGTGCCAAGCACTGTTCTAAGCACCAGACTTTTTTAGGTACCAGGGAGACCCCCTCACTTCCCCACCTTCCCCCCCATTTTCCTCCACTCCCTCTCCTCCCTGAGGCGGTGATTTTGAATTTCACTCAGGAGGCGTTGAAACTTAAAAGATTGGGAAGTTTTTTTTAATGGTATTAAGCACCTACTGTGTGCCAAGCACTGTTCTAAGCGCTGGGGAAGATACAAGGTCATCGGGTTGTCCCCCGTGGGGCTCACAGTCTTCATCCCCAAGCGCTTAGTGCAGTGCTCTGCACACAGTAAGCGCTCAATAAATACGATTGAATGAATGAATGAATGAATATTTATTACTCTATTTTACTTGTCCATATTTATTCTGTTTATTTTATTTGGTTTATATGTTTTGTTTCGTTGTCCGTCTCCCCCTTCTAGACTGTGAGCCCGCTGTTGGGTAGGGACCGTCTCTATATGTCGCCAACTTGGACTTCCCAAGCGCTTAGTCCAGTGCTCTGCACACAGTAAGCGCTCAATAAATACGATTGAATGAATGAATGAATATTTATTACTCTATTTTACTTGTCCATATTTATTCTATTTATTTTATTTGGTTTATATGTTTTGTTTGGTTGTCCGTCTCCCCCTTCTAGACTGTGAGCCCGCTGTTGGGTAGGGACCATCTCTATATGTCGCCAACTTGGACTTCCCAAGCGCTTAGTACAGTGCTCTGCACACAGTAAGCGCTCAATAAATATGATTGATGATGATGATGAAGCGCGCACTATGTGCCAAGCAGTGTTCTAAGTACTGGGGGAGGTTACAAGGTGATCAGGTTGTCCCACGTGCGGCTCGCAGTCTTCATCCCCATTTTACAGATGAGGGAACTGAGAAGTTAAAAAGTTGCCCAAAGACACACAGCTGACAAGTGGCAGAGGCGGGACTAGAATTCATGACCTCTGACTCCCAAGCTCGGGCTCTTTCCACTGAGCCACGCTGCTTCTCTTTTACAGATAATAATAATAATAATAATGTTGGTATTTGTTAAGCGCTTACTATGTGCCAAGCACTGTTCTAAGAGCTGGGGGAGGTTACAAGGTGATCAGGTTGTCCCACGGGGGGCTCGCAGTCTTCATCCCCATTTTACAGATGAGGGAACAGAGAAGTTAAATCAGTTGCCCAAAGACACACAGCTGACAAGTGGCGGAGGCGGGATTAGAACTCATGACCTCTGACTCCCAAGCCTGGGCTCTTTCCACTGAACCACGCTGCTTCTCTTTTACAGATAATAATAATAATAATGTTGGTATTTGCTAAGCACGTACTATGTGCCAAGCACTGTTCTAAGTGCTGGGGGAGGTTACAAGGTGATCAGGTTGTCCCACGTGGGGCTCGCAGTCTTCATCCCCATTTTACAGATGAGGGAACAGAGAAGTTAAATAAGTTGCCCAAAGACACACAGCTGACAATTGGCGGAGGCGGGATTAGAACTCATGACCTCTGACTCCCAAGCCTGGGCTCTTTCCACTGAGCCACGCTGCTTCTCTTTTACAGATAATAATAATAATAATAATAATAATAATGATGATGTTCGTATTTGTTAGGCACGTACTATGTGCCAAGCACTGTTCCGAGCGCTGGGGGAGATACAAGGTGATGAGGTTGTCCCACGTGGGGCTCACAGTCTTCATCCCCATTTTACCGATGAGGGAACAGAGAAGCTAAATAAGTTGCCCAAAGACACACAGCTGACAAGTGGCGGAGGCGGGATTAGAACTCATGACCTCTGATTCCCAAGCCCGGGCTCTTTCCTCTGAGCCATGCTGCTTCATCTGAATTCACATCCAGCAGACAGTGACTCTCCCCAGCTTCAAAGCCTTACTTTCATTCATTCATTCATTCAGTCGTATTTATTGAGCGCCTACTGTGTGCAGAGCACTGTACTAAGCGCTTGGGAAGTCCAAGTTGGCAACATCTAGAGACGGGCCCTACCCGACAGTGGGCTCACGGCCTAGAAGGGGGAGACAGACGACAAAACAAAACATAGTAACAAAATAAAATAAATAGAATAGTAAATCTGTAATATACGATTGAATGAATGAGTGAATCCCGCGCCTTCCCCGACTGAGCCCCCCTTTTCCTTATCTCCCGCTCTCCCGCGTCCCCCGACTCTCTCCCTTTCTTTCATTCATTCATTGAATCATATTTATTGAGCGCTTACTGAGTGCAGAGCACTGTACTAAGCGCTTGGCTTGGTGGAAAAGAGCCTGGTCTTGGGAGTCAGAGGTCATGAGTTCAAATTCCGACTCCCCCAATTGTCATCTGGGTGACTTTGGGCAAGTCACTTCACTTCTCTGGGCCTCAGTTTCCCCATCTGTAAAATGGGGATGAAGACAGTGAGCCCCCCGTGGGACAACCTGTAACCTCCCCAGCGCTTAGAACACTGCTTTGCACATCGTAAGCGCCTAACAAATGCCATTATTATTATTATTATTATTCCAGTTAGAGCTTAACAAATATTATTATTATTATTATACAGTAACAAATGTCATTATTATTATTATAGAACAATGACCAGTTAACAACAGCTTATAATCACCATTATCATTCTGTGAGCCAGTTGTTGGGTAGGGACCATCTCTATATGTTGTTGCTGACTTGCATTTCCCAAGCGCTTAGTCCAGTGCTCTGCACACTGTAAGCGCTCAATAAGTACAATTGAATGAATGAAAGAAATTCTCACAAGTACGGCGTTTTCTGGATTTTTTTTTTCATTTTTTCCTGGTTGCCAAATGTCATTATTATACAGTAACAAATGTCATTATTATTATTATTATTATTATAGAACAATGATCAGTTAACAACAGCTTATAATCGCCATTATCATTCTGTGAGCCAGTTGTTGGGTAGGAACCATCTCTATATGTTGCCGACTTGCATTTCCCAAGCGCTTAGTCCAGTGCTCTGCACACAGTAAGCGCTCAATAAGTACGATTGAATGAATGAATGAATGAAATTCTCACAAGTACGGCGTTTTCTGGATTTTTTTTTCATTTTTTCCCAGTTGCCAAATGTCATTATTATTATTATTATTATTATTATTATTATTATTATCATTATTATTATTATTATTATTATTACTATACAGTAACAAATGTCATTATTATTATTATTATTATAGAACAATGATCAGTTAACAACAGCTTATAATCGCCATTATCATTCTGTGAGCCCGTTGTTGGGTAGGGACCGTCTCTGCATGTTGCCGACTTGCATTTCCCAAGCGCTTAGTCCAGTGCTCTGCACACAGTAAGCGCTCAATAAGTACGATTGAATGAATGAATGAATGAATGAAATTCTCACAAGTACCGCGTTTTCTGGATTTTTTTTTCATTTTTTCCCGGTTGCCAAATATTATTATTATTATACAGTAACAAATGTCATTATTATTATTATTATTATTATAGAACAGTGATCAGTTAACAACAGCTTATAATCGCCATTATCATTCCGTGAGCCCGTTGTTGGGTAGGGACCGTCTCTATATGTTGCCGACTTGCATTTCCCAAGCGCTTAGTCCAGTGCTCTGCACACTGTAAGCGCTCAATAAGTACAATTGAATGAATGAATGAAATTCTCACAAGTACGGCGTTTTCTGGATTTTTTTTTCATTTTTTCCCGGTTGCCAAATGTCATTATTATACAGTAACGAATGCCATTATTATTATTATTATTATTATTATTATTATTATAATAAAACAATGATCAGTTAACAACAGCTTATAATCGCCATTATCATTCTGTGAGCCCGTTGTTGGGTAGGGACCGTCTCTATATGTTGCCGACTTGCATTTCCCAAGTGCTTAGTCCGGTGCTCTGCACACAGTAAGCGCTCAATAAGTACGATTGAATGAATGAATGAAATTCTCACAAGTACGGCATTTTCTGGATTTTTTTTCCATTTTTTCCCGGTTGCGTCTCGTGAGCAAAGGCCGCTTGGCTCCTGCGGGCCGTGACCTTCATGGACCTGACCACCCTGTCCGGCGATGACACCCCCTCCAACGTGCAGCGGCTCTGTTACAAGGCCACAAACCCCATCCCGGAAGACCTCCTCAGGGCCCTAGACCTACACGATAAAGGTAAGACCGCCATTTGGGGCACTCAGTACGTCCACCCTGCCCTCTCTCCCTCCCTTCTTTCCGCGCTTACTCTGTGCAAAACACCGGACTCAGCTCTTGGGAGAGTTGAGTATAACATCAAACATATTCCCTGCCCACAAGGAGCTCACCGTCTAGAGCGGGAGACAGACATTAATAAAAGTAAATAGATAAATAAATTACAGATCTATACAGCTTCCTTCCTGCCTTCCTTTTTTCCTTCCCTCCTTCCCTCCTTCCTTCCTTCCTTCCCTCCTTCCTTCCTTCCCTCCTTCCTTCCTTCCTTCCTTCCTTCCTTCCTTCCTTCCTTCCTTCCTTCCTTCCCTTTCCTTTCCTTCCTTCCCTTTCCTCCTTTCCTTCCTCCTGCCTCCCTTCCTCCCTTCCCTCCTTCCCTTCCCTTCCCTTCCCTTCCCTTCCCTTCCCTTTCCTTTCCTTTCTTCTCCTTTCCTTTCCTTCCTTTCCTCCCTTCCTTCCTCCTGCCTCCCTTCCTCCTTTCCTTCCTTCCTTCCTTCCTTCCTTCCTTCCTTCCTTCCTTCCCTCCCTCCCTCCCTCTTTCTCTTCCTTCCTTCCTTCCCTTCCTTCCCTTCCTTCCTTCCTTCCCTTCCTCCTTCCCTCCCTTCCTCTTTCCCTCCCTTTCCTCCCTGCTTCCCTCCTTCCTTCCCTCCCTCCCTCTAGTAAGCACTTGGGAAAGTTCTCATCCCGACAACAAAACAAAACATGTGGACAGGTGTCAAGTCGTCAGAATAAATAGAAGTAAAGCTAGATGCACATCATTGACAAAATAGAATAGTAAATATGTACAAGTCAAATAAATAGAGTAATCAATCCGTACAAACATCTATCCAGGTGCTGTGGGGAGGGGAAGGAGGTAGGGCGGGGGGGGATGGGGAGGAGGAGAGGAAAAAGGGGGCTCAGTCTGGGAAGGCCTTTGTCAATCAATCAATCAATCAATCAATAGTATTTATTGAGTACTTACTGTGTGCAGAGCACTGTACTAAGCACTTGGGAAGGACAAGTTGGCAACAGATAGAGACGGTCCCTACCCAACAGTGGGCTCACAGTCTAGAAGGGGGAGACAGAGAACCAAACCAAACATATTAACAAAATAAAATTGTCATCATCATCATCATCAATCGTATTTATTGAGCGCTTACTGTGTGCAGAGCACTGGACTAAGCGCTTGGGAAGGACAAGTCGTCAACATATAGAGACCTAAGCCCCTTCTTTCCTCTCCCCCTCATCCCCCTCTCCATCCCCCCCATCTTACCTCCTTCCCTTCCCCACAGCACCTGTATATATGGATATATGTTTGTACAGATTTATTACTCTATTTATTTGTTTATTTTACTTGTACCTATCTATTCTATTTATTTTATTTTGTTAGTATGTTTGGTTTTGTTCTCTGTCTCCCCCTTTTAGACTGTGAGCCCACTGTTGGGTAGGGACTGTCTCTATACGTTGCCAACTTGGACTTCCCAAGCGCTTAGTCCAGTGCTCTGCACACAGTAAGTGCTCAATAAATATGATTGATGATGATATAGAGACGGTCCCGACCCAACGGTGGGCTCACAGTCTAGAAGGGGGAGACAGAGAACAAAACCAAACATATTAACCAAATAAAATAAATAGAATAGATATGTACAAGTAAAATAAATAAATAAGTAGAGTAATAAATCTGTACAAACATATATACATATATACAGGTGCTGTGGGGAAGGGAACGAGGTAAGACGGGGGAGGTGGAGAGCAGTCGCTTAGTACAGTGCTCTGCATACAGTTAACGCTCAATAAATACAACTGACTGACTGACACCCTGTCAGGTCTCTAGGGTCTGCTCCAGGAGGAGAGCACTCTGTGCAAACTCTGGTGCACTGGATTCTCCCACGCGCTTAGTACAGTGCTCTGCACACCGTAAGTGCTCAATAAACACCACTGAACAAAGAATCAGTCAATGTCTGACATGTACTGAGCACTTACCAAGTGCAGAGCACTGTACCAAGCACTTCGAAGAGGACAATGCCACGGAATTATTGGATTCTCCCACGCGCTTAGTACAGTGCTCTGTAGACTGTAAGTGCTCAATAAACACCACTGAACAAAGAATCAATCAATCTCTGACATGTACTGAGCACTTACCAAGTGCAGAGCACTGTACCAAGCACTTCGAAGAGGACAATGCAACGGAATTATTGGATTCTCCCACGTGCTTAGTACAGTGCTCTGTAGACCGTAAGTGCTCAATAAACACCACTGAACAAAGAATCAATCAATCTCTGACATGTACTGAGCACTTACTAAGTGCAGAGCACTGTACCAAGCACTTCGAAGAGGACAATGCAACGGAATTATTGGATTCTCCCACACGCTTAGTACAGTGCTCTGTAGACCGTAAGTGCTCAATAAACACCACTGAACAAAGAATCAGTCAATCTCTGGCATGTACTGAGCACTTACCAAGTGCAGAGCACTGTACCAAGCACTTCGAAGAGGACAATGCAACGGAATTATTGGATTCTCCCATGCGCTTAGTACAGTGCTCTGCACACCGTAAGTGCTCAATAAACACCACTGAACAAAGAATCAATCAATCTCTGACATGTACTGAGCACTTACCAAGTGCAGAGCACTGTACCAAGCACCTCGAAGAGGACAATGCAACGGAATTATTGGATTCTCCCACGCGCTTAGTACAGAGCTCTGTAGACCGTAAGTGCTCAATAAACACCACTGAACAAAGAATCAGTCAATCTCTGACATGTACTGAGCACTTACCAAGTGCAGAGCACTGTACCAAGCACTTCAAAGAGGACAATGCAACGGAATTATTGGATTCTCCCACGCGCTTAGTACAGTGCTCTGCACACCGTAAGTGCTCAATAAACACCACTGAACAAAGAATCAGTCAATCTCTGACATGTACTGAGCACTTACCAAGTGCAGAGCACTGTACCAAGCACTTCGAAGAGGACAATGCAACGGAATTATTGGATTCTCCCACGCGCTTCGTACAGTGCTCTGTAGACCGTAAGTGCTCAATAAACACCACTGAACAAAGAATCAGTCAATCTCTGACATGTACTGAGCACTTACCAAGTGCAGAGCACTGTACCAAGCACTTCGAAGAGGACAATGCAACGGAATTATTGGATTCTCCCACGCGCTTAGTACAGTGCTCTGCACACCGTAAGTGCTCAATAAACACCACTGAACAAAGAATCAATCAATCTCTGACATTTACTGAGCACTTACCAAGTGCAGAGCACTGTACCAAGCACCTCGAAGAGGACAATACAACGGAATTATTGGATTCTCCCACGCACTTAGTACAGTGCTCTGTAGACCGTAAGTGCTCAATAAACACCACTGAACAAAGAATCAATCAATCTCTGACATGTACTGAGCACTTACCAAGTGCAGAGCACTGTACCAAGCACTTCGAAGAGGACAATGCAACGGAATTATTGGATTCTCCCACGCGCTTAGTACAGTGCTCTGTAGAGCGTAAGTGCTCAATAAACACCACTGAACAAAGAATCAATCAATCTCTGACATTTACTGAGCACTTACTAAGTGCAGAGCACTGTACCAAGCACTTCGAAGAGGACAATGCAACGGAATTATTGGATTCTCCCACGCGCTTAGTACAGTGCTCTGCACACCGTAAGTGCTCAATAAACACCACTGAACAAAGAATGAATCAATCTCTGACATTTACTGAGCACTTACCAAGTGCAGAGCACTGTACCAAGCACCTCGAAGAGGACAATACAACGGAATTATTGGATTCTCCCATGCGCTTAGTACAGTGCTCTGTAGACCGTAAGTGCTCAATAAACACCACTGAACAAAGAATCAGTCAATCTCTGACATGTACTGAGCACTTACCAAGTGCAGAGCACTGTACCAAGCACTTCGAAGAGGACAATGCAACGGAATTATTGGATTCTCCCACGCGCTTAGTACAGTGCTCTGTAGAGCGTAAGTGCTCAATAAACACCACTGAACAAAGAATCAGTCAATCTCTGACATGTACTGAGCACTTACC
Organism: Tachyglossus aculeatus; assembly: GCF_015852505.1. Classification (NCBI taxonomy): domain Eukaryota; kingdom Metazoa; phylum Chordata; class Mammalia; order Monotremata; family Tachyglossidae; genus Tachyglossus; species Tachyglossus aculeatus. The sequence continues at coordinate 171,567,180 of NC_052067.1, forward strand.
AAGTGCAGAGCACTGTACCAAGCACTTCGAAGAGGGCAATGCAACGGAATTATTGGATTCTCCCACGCGCTTAGTACAGTGCTCTGTAGACCGTAAGTGCTCAATAAACACCACTGAACAAAGAATCAGTCAATCTCTGACATGTACTGAGCACTTACCAAGTGCAGAGCACTGTACCAAGCACCTCGAAGAGGACAATACAACGGAATTACCTGATACAACCCTCGCTAACAAGTTTACATTCGCTTAGAATAGTGCTTGGCACGTAGTAAACGCTTAACAAATACCATCATTATCATTATTATTAGATGAGGAGACAGATGTTGACCTAAATAATTTATAATATATAATTTAGGGATATAATAATAATACTAAGAAGTAATTATGGTAGTTAAGCGCTTACTATGTGCTAAGCACTGTTCTAAGCACCGGGGTAGATACTAATTCATCAGGTTGGACACAGTCCCTGTCCCACATAATAATAATGATAATAATAATAATAATGATGGCATTTATTAAGCTCCACATGGAGCTCAGAGTCTTAATCCCCATTTTCCAGATGAGGGAACTGAGGCACAGGCAAGTGAAGTGACTTACCCAAAGTCACATAGCCGATAAGTGGCGGAGCCGGGATTAGAAGCCAGGTAATAATAATGATGGCATTTGTTAAGCGCTTACTATGTGCAAAGCACTGTTCTAAGCGCTGGGGAGGTTACAGGGTTATCAGGGTGTCCCACATGGGGCTCACACTCTTCATCCCCATTTTACAGATGAGGGAACTGAGGCACAGAGAGGTTAAATGACTGGCCCAAAGTCACATAGCTGACACTGTTGGGTAGGGACTGTCTCTATATGTTGCCAACTTGTACTTCCCAAGCGCTTAGTCCAGTGCTCTGCACACAGTAAGCGCTCAATAAATACGATTGATGATGATGAAGTGGCGGAGCCGGGATTTGAACCCAAGTCAGAGGTCATAGGTTCTAATCCCTGCTCTGCCGCTTGTCAGCTGTGTGACTTTGGGGAAGTCACTTTGCTTCTCTGGGCCTCAGTTACCTCATGTGTAAAATGGGGACTAAGACTGTGAGCCCCCCGTGGGACAACCTGATCACCTTGCAACCTCCCCAGCGCTTAGAACAGTGCTTTGCACATAGTAAGCGCTGAATAAATGCCCTCATTATCATTATTATTATTATTATTACAGAGCCCGGGCTTGGAAGTCAGAGGTCATAGGTTCTAATCCCTGCTCTGCCGCTTGTCAGCTGTGTGACTTTGGGGAAGTCACTTTGCTTCTCTGGGCCTCAGTTACCTCATATATAAAATGGGGATGAAGACTGTGAGCCCACCATGGGTCAACCTGATCACCTTGTAACCTCCCCAGCGCTTAGAACACTGCTTTGCACATAGTGAGCGCTTAATAAATGCTGTTGTTATTATTATTATTATTATTATTATTGTGTGTTACCCACAGGGGTGACCACGGCGGCCGTCTGCGTGTACCCGGCCCGTGTGCGAGATGCCGTGAAGGCGCTTCAGGCTGCCGGGGCTCACATCCCCGTGGCTTCAGGTAAGGCCTTCTGGCGTCCGGAGGGGCGGAAAAGGGGGATGGCTTAGGGTCCTACCAGCTGGACGCTGTTGGGTCGTCATCATCATCATCAATCGTATTTATTGAGCGCTTACTATGTGCAGAGCACTGTACTAAGCGCTTGGGAAGTACAAATTGGCAACATATAGAGACAGTCCCTACCCAACAGGGTCCCCGCGGGGCTCCTTGTAGGACACCCAAACCGGGCCCGGTCGCCACGGAGGCACCCGCCCTGTCATGGACTTTCTGCGGGCCGGGTGAGCCGTACCGCCCGGGGAGGTTCATTCATCCAACCGTATTTACTGAGCGCTTACTGTGTGCAGAGCACTGTACTAAGCGCTTGGGAAGTCCAAGTCGGCGACATCTGGAGACGGTCCCTACCCACCGGCGGGCTCACGGTCTGGAAGGGGGAGACAGAGAACAGAACAAAACGCATTAACAAAATAAAATAAATAGAATAAATATGGACAAGTAAAGAAATAGGGCTCTGAAGGGGGGAAGAGAGCTAGATGATGATGGTATTCAGTGATAGTGATGGTATTTGTCATTCATTCATTCATTCAATCGTATTTATTGAGCGCTTACTGTGTGCAGAGCACTGGACTAAGCGCTTGGGAAGTCCAAGTTGGCGACATCGGGAGATGGTCCCTACCCAACGGTGGGCTCACTGTCTGGAAGGGGGAGACAGAGAACGAAAGAAAACATATTAAAATAGAATAAATAGAATAGATATGGACAAGTAAAATAAAGAAATAGGGCTTTGAAGGGGGGAAGAGAGCTAGGTGACGATGGTATTCAATAATAGCGATGGTATTTGTCATTCATTCATTCATTCAGTCGTATTTATTGAGCGCTTACTGTGTGCAGAGCACTGGACTAAGCGCTTGGGAAGTCCAAGTCGGTGACATCGGGAGACGGTCCCTACCCAACGGTGGGCTCACAGTCTGGAAGGGGGAGACAGAGAGCGAAACAAAACGCATTAACAAAATAAAATAAATGGAATAGATATGGACAAGTAAAATAAAGAAATAGGGCTTTGAAGGGGGGAAGAGAGCTAGGTGATGATGGTATTCAATAATAGCGATGGTATTTGTCATTCATTCATTCATTCAGTCGTATTTATTCAGTCCTCTCCATCCAAACCGCTACCCTGCTCATTCAAGCTCTCATCCTATCCTGTCTGGACTACTGCATCAGCCTTCTCTCTGATCTCCCATCCTCGTGTCTCTCTCCACTTCAATCCATACTTCATGCTGCTGCCCGGATTATCTTTGTCCAGAAACGCTCTGGACATATCACTCCCCTCCTCAAAAACCTCCAATGGCTACCGATCAATCTGCGCATCAGGCAGAAACTCCTCACCCTGGGCTTCAAGGCTGTCCATCCCCTGGCCCCCTCCTACCTCACCTCCCTTCTCTCCTTCTCCAGCCCAGCCCGCACCCTCCGCTCCTCCACCACTAATCTCCTCCCCGTACCTCGCTCTCGCCTGTCCCGCCATCGACCCCCGGCCCACGTCATCCCCCGGGCCTGGAATGCCCTCCCTCTGCCCATCCGCCAAGCTAGCTCTCTTCCTCCCTTCAAGGCCCTGCTGAGAGCTCACCTCCTCCAGGAGGCCTTCCCAGATTGAGCCCCTTCTTTCCTCTCCCCCTCGTCCCCCTCTCCATCCCCCCGCCTTACCGCCTTCCCCTCCCCACAGCACCTGTATATATGTATATATGGTTGTACATATTTATTACTCTGTTTATTTATTTATTTATTTATTTTACTTGTACATTTCTATCCTACTTATTTTATTTTGTTGGTATGTTTGGTTCTGTTCTCTGTCTCCCCCTTTTAGACTGTGAGCCCACTATCGGGTAGGGACTGTCTCTATGTGATGCCAATTTGTACTTCCCAAGCGCTTAGTACAGTGCTCTGCACATAGTAAGCGCTCAATAAATACGATTGATTGATTGATTGATTGATTTATTGAGCGCTTACTGTGTGCAGAGCACTGGACTAAGCGCTTGGGAAGTCCAAGTCGGCGACATCGAGAGACGGTCCCTACCCACCGGCGGGCTCACGGTCTGGAAGGGGGAGACAGAGAACGAAACAAAACGCATTAACAAAATAAAATAAATGGAATAAATATGGACAAGTAAAATAAAGAAATAGGGCTTTGAAGGGGGGGAAGAGAGCTAGGTGATGATGGTATTCAATAATAGTGATGGAATTTGTCATTCATTCATTCAATCATATTTATTGAGCGCTTACTGTGTGCAGAGCACTGGACTAAGTGCTTGGGAAGTCCAAGTCGGCGACATCGAGAGACGGTCCCTACCCAACGGTGGGCTCACAGTCTGGAAGGGGGAGACAGAGAACGAAACAAAACACATTAACAAAATAAAATAAATAGAATAGATATGGACAAGTAAAATAAAGAAATAGGGTTTTGAAGGGGGGAAGAGAGCTAGGTGATGATGGTATTCAATAATAGTGATGGTATTTGTCATTCCACTATTGGGTAGGGACTGTCTCAGTATGTTGCCAACTTGTACTTCCCAAGCGCTTAGTCCAGTGCTCTGCACACAGTAAGTGCTCAATAAATACGATTGATGATGATGATGATTCAATCGTATTTATTGAGCGCTTACTGTGTGCAGAGCACTGGACTAAGCGCTTGGGAAGTCCAAGTTGGCAACATCGGGAGACGGTCCCTACCCAACGGAGGGCTCACAGTCAGGAAGGGGGAGACAGAGAACGAAACAAAACGCATTAACAAAATAAAATAAATAGAATAAATATGTACAAATAAAATAAATAAATAGGGTAATAAATCCATACAAACATATATACATATATACAGGTGCTGTGGGGAGGGGAAGGAGGTAAGGCAGGAGGAGGGGGAGAGGGGGAGAAGGGGAAGATGGGCGCTGGGCACCGGGTGATGGGCGCTGGGTTGGGTTCATGCATTCATAATAATAATAATAATGGCATTTAATAAGCACTTACTATGTGCAAAGCACTGTTTTAAGTGCTGGGGTAGATACAAAGTAATCACGTTGTCCCACGTGGGGCTCACGGACTTAACTCCCATTTTATAGATGAGGTAACTGAGGCCCAGAGAAGTGAAGTGACTTGCCCAAAGTCACGCAGCTGACAAGTGGCGGAGCCAGAATTTGAACCCATGACCTCTGACTCCAAAGCCCGGGCACCTTCCACTGAGCCACGCTGCTTCTCAATTTGTTCAACTTTCAATTGCTTCATTCAGTTTATTAATAATAATAATGATAATGATGGCATTTTTTAAGCGCTTACTATGCGCAAAGCACTGTTCTGAGAGCTGAAGCACTGTTTATTGAGCGCTTACTGTGTGCAGCGCACTGGACTAAGCGCTTGGGAAGATCAAGTGGGCAACAGAGAGAGAGACAATCCCTACCCAACAATCATCATCATCATCATCAATCGTATTTATTGAGCGCTTACTGTGTGCAGAGCACTGTACTAAGCGCTTGGGAAGTACAAATTGGCAACATATAGAGACAGTCCCTACCCAACAGTGGGCTCACAGTCTAGAAGTTGGGTGATGGGTTCCACACAGGGTGATGGGCACCGGGCAGGGTGATAGCAGGCATGGCAGTGGGCTCTATGCCGGATAATAATAATAATAATAATAAATAATGATGGCATTTGCTAAGCGCTTACTATGTGCCAAGCACTGTTCTAAGCGCTGGGGAATTTACAAGGTGATCAGGTTGTCCCACGGGGCGCTCACAGGCTTCATCCCCATTTTACAGATGAGGGAACTGAGGCCCAGAGAAGTGAAGTGACTGGCCCGAAGTCACACAGCTGACAAGTGGTGGAGCCGGGATTTGAACCCTTGACCTCGGACTCCAAAGCCCGGGCTCTTTCCACTGAGCCACGCTGCTTCTCTTATGATGGGCACTATAATAATAATGATAACATTTATTAAATGCTTACTATGTGCAGAGCACTGTTCTAAGCGCTGGGGAGGTTACAAGGTGATCAGGTTGTCCCACGGGGGGCTCACAGCCTTAACCCCCATTTGACAGATGAGGGAACTGAGGCCCAGAGAAGCGAAGTGACTTGCCCAAAGTCACACGGCTGACAAGTGGCGGAGCAGGGATTTGAACCCACGACCTCGGACTCCAAAGCCCGGGCTCTTTCCGCTGAGCCACGCTGCTTCTCTTAAGCGCTTAGTACAGTGCTCTGCACACAGTAAGCGCTCAATAAATATGATTGATGATGATGGGCAGTATAATAATAATGATAACATTTATTAAGTGCTTACTATGTGCAAAGCACTGTTCTAAGCGCTGGGGAGGTTACAAGGTGATCAGGTTGTCCCACGGGGCTTCATCCCCATTTTACAGATGAGGGAACTGAGGCACAGAGAAGCGAAGTGACTTGCCCAAAGTCACACGGCTGACAAGTGGCGGAGCCGGGATTTGAACCCATGACCTCGGACTCCAAAGCCCGGGCTCTTTCCACTGAGCCACGCTGCTTCTCTTATGATGGGCACTATAATAATAATGATAACATTTATTAAGTGCTTACTATGTTCAAAGCACTGTTCTAAGCGCTGGGGAGGTTACAAGGTGATCAGGTTGTCCCACGGGGGGCCTCATAGGCTTCATCCCCATTTTCCAGATGAGGGAACTGAGGCCCAGAGAAGTGAAGTGACTGGCCCGAAGTCACACAGCTGACAAGTGGTGGAGCCGGGATTTGAACCCTTGACCTCGGACTCCAAAGCCCGGGCTCTTTCCACTGAGCCACGCTGCTTCTCTTATGATGGGCACTATAATAATAATGATAACATTTATTAAATGCTTACTATGTGCAGAGCACTGTTCTAAGCGCTGGGGAGGTTACAAGGTGATCAGGTTGTCCCATGGGGGGCTCACAGTCTTCATCCCCATTTTACAGATGAGGGAACTGGGGCCCAGAGAAGCGAAGTGACTTGCCCAAAATCACACGGCTGACAAGTGGTGGAGCCGGAATTTGAACCCACGACCTCGGACTCCAAAGCCCGGCTCTTTCCACTGAGCCACGCTGATTCTCTTATGATGGGCACTAATAATAATAACATTTATTAAGTGCTTACTATGTGCAAAGCACTGTTCTAAGCTCTGGGGAGGTTACAAGGTGATCAGGTTGTCCCACGGGGCGCTCACAGGCTTCATCCCCATTTTACAGATGAGGAAACTGAGGCCCAGAGAAGTGAAGTGACTTTCCCAAAGTCACCCAGCTGACTAGGCAGGCAAGTGGGCACCAGACGGAGAGATGGGCAATGGACAAGACGTCCCCCGGAAACCCCCGGGATACGGCAGCCTGGGACCTGATTTTTCATTCATTCAGTTGTATTTATTGAGCGCTTACTGTGTGCAGAGCACTGGACTAAGCGCTTGGGAAGTCCAAGTGGGCAACAGATAGAGACGGTCCCTACCCAACAATGGGCACACTGTCTAGAAGGGGGAGACGGACAACAAAATGGGGATTAAGATTGTGAGCCCCACATGGGACAACCCTGTATCCTCCCCACTGCTTAGAACAGTGCTTTGCACATAGTAATAATAATAATAATAATAATAATTATGACATTTATTAAGCGCTTACCATGTGCAAAGAACTGTTCTAAGCGCAGGGGAGGTTAAAAGGTGATCAGGTTGTCCCACAGGGGGCTCACAGTCTTCATCCCCATTTGACAGATGAGGGAACTGAGGCCCAGAGAAGTGAAGTGACTCGCCCAAAGTCACACAGCTGGCAAGTGGCGGAGTTGGGATTTGAACCCACGACCTCTGACTCCCAAGCCCGGGCTCTTTCCACTGAGCCACGCTGCTTCTCTAGTAAGCGCTTAACAAGCCCCCAAATTATTATTGTTATTAACAAAAGGGCTACCACTTTCTGCTTCTGCCCCTTCTAATAATAATAATGGCATTTATTAAGCGCTTACTATGTGCAAAGCACTGTTCTAAGCACTGGGGGGGATACAAGGTGATCAGGTTGTCCCACGTGGGGCTCACAGTCTTAATCCCATTTTACAGATGAGGTAACTGAGGCACAGAGAAGTTAAGTGACATGCCCAAGGTCACACAGCAGACATGTGGAAGAGTTGGGATTCGAACCCATGACCTCTGACTCCAAAGCCCGGGCTCTTTCCACTGAGCCACGCTGCTTCTAGACTGTGAGCCCACCGTTGGGTAGGGACCGTCTCTAGATGTTGCCAGCTTGGACTTCCCAAGCGCTCAGTACAGTGCTCTGCACACAGTAAGCGCTCAATAAATACGATTAATTGATTGATTGATTGATTCTGCCGGCACACCCAATCCGTGCGTCGTCGGCGTCATAACAGTGATGACGTTGATGGCGACGGGATTTATTAAGCGCACACTCTGTGCCAAGCACGCTGCTATACACTGTGCTATGCAATACGGAGCAAGTGGGTCAACCTTCTAATGATGGCATTTGTTAAGCGCTTACTATGTGCCAAGCACTGTTCTAAGCGCTGGGGGGGGTAACGACGTGATCAGGCTGTCCCACGTGGAGCTCACAGTCAATCCCCATTTTACAGATGAGGTGACTGAGACTCAGAGAAGTGAAGTGACTTGCCCAAGGTCACACAGCAGACATGTGGCGGAGCCGGGATTCGAACCCAAGACCTCTGACTCCAAAGCCCGGGCTCTTTCCGCTGAGCCACGCTGCTTCTAGACCTTGAGCCCGCTGTTGGGTAGGGACTGGCTCTATGTGTTGCCGATTTGGACTTCCCGAGCGCTTAGTCCAGTGCTCTGCACACAGTAAGCGCTCAATAAATACGATTGATTGATTGATTGATTGATTGATTGATTGATAACCGAGGCCAGCCCCTTGCTGGGTTTTCCCTGGAAAACAGAATCCCAACTGCTCCAGGGCCTGGAAGGAGGGAGGGCCATTGTTTGCCCAAAGGCGCCAAGCCTCGTCGGTTGCCATGTGCCCACTGGGCTTTTTAGACTCTCCCAAGGGCTTGCTTCAGTAATAATAATAATAATAATAATAACAATAATAATAATAATAATAACAACAATAATAATAATAACAATAATAATAATAATGGCATTTGTTAAGCGCTTACTATGTGCCAAGCACTGTTCTAAGCGCTGCGGGTTGATACAAGGTGATCAAGTTGTCCCACGTGGGACTCACAGTCTTAATCCCCATTTTACAGAGGAGGCAACTGAGGCTCAGATCCCCCTCTCCTTGATGATGATGGCATTTGTTAAGCGCTTACTATGTGCAGAGCACTGTTCTAAGCTGCTGGGGGGGATACAAGGTGAGCAAGTTGTCCCACTTTCACAGGCCTAATCCCCATTTTACAGATGAGGGAACTGAGGCTCAGAGAAGTTAAGTGACTTGCCCAAGGTCAGACAGCAGATATGGTGGAGCCGGGATTCGAATCCATGACCTTTGACTCCAAAGGCCGGGCTCTTTCCACTGAGCCATGCTGCTTCTCCATCCCCCCGTCTTACCTCCTTCCCTTCCCCACAGCACCTGTATATATGTATATATGTTTGTACGGATTTATTACTCTATTTATTTATTTTACTTGTACATATCTATTCTATTTATTTTATTTTGTTAGTATGTTTGGTTTTGTTCTCTGTCTCCCCCTTTTAGACTGTGAGCCCACTGTTGGGTAGGGACCGTCTCTATATGTTGCCAATTTGTACTTCCCAAGCGCTTAGTACAGTGCTCTGCACACAGTAAGCGCTCAATAAATACTATTGATGATGATGATGATGTACTTCCCAAGTGCTTAGTACAGTGCTCTGCACACAGTAAGCGTTCAGTAAATACGATTGATTGATTGATTGATTGATTAATCCCCATTTTACAGATGAGGGAACTGAGGCTCAGATCCCCCTCTCCATCCCCCTCGTCTTACCTCCTTCCCTTCCCCACGGCACCTGTATAGATGTATAGATGTTTGTACAGATTTATTACTCTCTTTATTTATTTATTTTACTTGTACCTATCTATTCTATTTATTTTGTTAGTATGTTTGGTTTTGTTGTGTGTCTCCTCCTTCTAGACTGTGAGCCCGCTGTTGGGTAGGGACTGTCTCTAGATGTTGCCAACTTGGACTTCCCAAGCGCTTAGTACAGTGCTCTGCACACAGTAAGTGCTCAATAAATACGATTGATTAATCCCCATTTTACAGATGGGGGAACTGAGGCTCAGATCCCCCTCTCCATCCCCCCGTCTTACCTCCTTCCTTTCCCCACAGCACCTGTATATATGTATATATGTTTGTATGTATTTATTACTCTATTTATTTTACTTGTACATATTTATTCTATTTATTATATTTTGTTAATATGTTTTGTTTTGTTCTCTGTCTCCCCCTTCTAGACTGTGAGCCCGCTGTTGGGTAGGGACCATCTCTGTAGGTTGCCAACCTGTACTTCCCAAGCGCCTTGTACAGTGCTCTGCACACAGTAAGCGCTCAATAAATAAAATTGATTGATTGATTAAGTGACTTAATAATAATAATAATAATAATAATAATAATGGCATTTGTTAAGCGCTTACTATGTGCAAAGCACTGTTTTAAGCGCTACGGGTTGATACAAGGTGATCAAGTTGTCCCACGTGGGGCTCACAGTCTTAATCCCCATTTTACAGATGAGGGAGCTGAGGCTCAGAGAAGTTGTGACATAATAAAATAATAATAATAATAATAATAATAGCATTTATTAAGCGCTTACTATGTGCAAAGCACTGTTCTAAGCACTGGGGAGGTTACAAGGTGATCAGGTTGTCCCATGGGGGGCTCACAGTCTTAATCCCCATTTTCCAGATGAGGTAACTGAGGCCCAGAGAAGTTAAGTGACTTGCTCAAAGTCACACAGCTGACAACTGGCAGAGCCGGGATTTGAACCCATGACCTCTGACTCCAAAGCCCGGGCTCTTTTCCACTGAGCCACGCTGCTTCTCTGTCCAAGTAAATAAAATGAGAGATCTGGACAGCTAGACTGTGAGCCCACTGTTGGGTAGGGACCGTCTCTATATGTTGCCAACTTGTACTTCCTAAGCGCTTAGTACAGTGCTCTGCACACAGTAAGCGCTCAATAAATATGATTGATTGATTGGACATAAGTGGTGTGGGCATGGGAGGGGGAATGGAGAAAGGGAGCGAGTCAGGGCGACGAAGAAGGGAGTGGGAGAAGAGGAAATGGGGGGCGCAGTCAGGGAAGGCTTCCTGGAGGAGATGGGCCTTCAATAATCAATCAGTCGTATTTATTGAGCGCTTACTGTGTGCAGAGCACTGTACTAAGCGCTTGGGAAGTCCAAGTTGGCAACATATAGAGACAGTCCCTACCCAACAGTGGGCTCACAGTCTAGAAGAGGCTTTAGGGGAAGCAACGTGGCTCAGTGGAAAGACCCCGGCCTTCGGAGTCAGAGGTCATGGGTTCGAATCCCGGCTCTGCCCCTTGTCAGCTGGGTGACTTTGGGCAAGTCACTTCACTTCTCTGGGCCTCAGTTCCCTCGTCTGCCAAATGGGGACGAAGACTGTGAGCCCCACGGGGGACAACCTGATTACCTTGTAACCTCCCCAGCGCTTAGAACAGTGCTTGGAACATAGTAAACGCTCAATAAATGCCATTATTATTATTATTAAGTGGGGGAGAGAGTGATTGTCTGGGGGATTTGAGGAGGGAGAGCGTCCCGGGCCAGAGGTTGGCGGCGAGACGGGCACTTGTATATATTTGTACAGATTTATTCCTCTATTCATTTTCATTCATTCATTCGATTGTATTTATTGAGTGCCTACTGTGTGCAGAGCACTGTACTAAGCGCTTGGGAAGTCCAAGTTGGCAACATCTAGAGACGGTCCCTACCCAACAGTGGGCTCACAGTCTAGAAGAATTTCACTTGTATTTTACTTGTACAAATTTACTATTCTATTTAGTTTGCTAATGATGCACATATTAGACTGTGAGGCCCCTGTTGGGTAGGGACTGTCTCTATATGTTGCCAATTTGTACTTGCCAAGCGCTTAGTACAGTGCTCTGCACACAGTAAGCGCTCAATAAATACGATTGATATGGCGTGGCTCAGTGGAAAGCGCCCGGGCTTTGGAGTCAGGTTGCGGGTTCAAATTCCGACTCCACCAATTGTCAGCTGTGTGACTTTGGGCAAGTCACTTCACTTCTCTGGGCCTCAGTTACTTCATCTGTCAAATGGGGATTATAATTGTGAGCCCCGCGTGGGACAACCTGATCCCCTTGTAACCTCCCCAGCGCTTAGAACAGTGCTCTGCACATAGTAAGCGCTTAACAAATACCATCATTATTATTACTATTATATAGCATGGCTCAGTGGAAAGAGCCCGGGCTTTGGAGTCAGAGGTTGCGGGTTCAAATTCCGACTCCGCCAATTGTCAGCTGTGTGACTTTGGGCAAGTCACTTCACTTCTCTGGGCCTCAGTTACTTCATCTGTAAAATGGGGATTATAATTGTGAGCCCCGCGTGGGACAACCTGATCCCCTTGTAACCTCCCCAGCGCTTAGAACAGTGCTTTGCACATAGTAAGCGCTTAAAAAATACCATCATTATTATTACTATTATATAGCATGGCTCAGTGGAAAGAGCCCGGGCTTTGGAGTCAGAGGTCACGGATTCAAATCTCGGCTCCGCCAATTGTCAGCTGTGTGACTTTGGGCAAGTCACTTCACTTCTCTGGGCCTCGGTTACTTCATCTGTAAAATGGGGATTATAATTGTGAGCCCCGCGTGGGACAACCTGATCCCCTTGTAACCTCCCCAGCGCTTAGAACAGTGCTTTGCACATAGTAAGCGCTTAACAAATACCATCATTATTATTACTATTATATAGCGTGGCTCAGTGGAAAGAGCCTGGGCTTTGGAGTCAGAGGTTGCGGGTTCAAATCTCGGCTCCGCCAATTGTCAGCTGTGTGACTTTGGGCAAGTCACTTCACTTCTCTGGGCCTCGGTTACTTCATCTGTAAAATGGGGATTAAAGCTGTGAGCCCCGCGTGGGACAACCTGATCCCCTTGTAACCTCCCCAGCGCTTAGAACAGTGCTTTGCACATAGTAAGCACTTAAAAAATACCATCATTATTATTACTATTATATAGCATGGCTCAGTGGAAAGAGCCTGGGCTTTGGAGTCAGAGGTCATGGATTCAAATCTCGGCTCCGCCAATTGTCAGCTGTGTGACTTTGGGCAAGTCACTTCACTTCTCTGGGCCTCGGTTACTTCATCTGTAAAATGGGGATTAAAACTGTGAGCCCCGCGTGGGACAACGTGATCTCCTTGTAACCTCCCCAGCGCTTAGAACAGTGCTTTGCACATAGTAAGCGCTTAACAAATACCATCATTATTATTGCTATTATATAGCGTGGCTCAGTGGAAAGAGCCTGGGCTTTGGAGTCAGGGGTCATGGGTTCAAATCCCGGCTCTGCCAATTGTCAGCTGTGTGACTTTGGGCAAGTCACTTCACTTCTCTGGGCCTCAGTTACTTCATCTGTAAAATGGGGATTATAATTGTGAGCCCCGCGTGGGACAACCTGATCACCTTGTAACCTCCCCAGCGCTTAGAACAGTGCTTTGCACATAGTAAGCGCTTAACAAATACCATCATTATTATTATTATATAGCGTGGCTCAGTGGAAAGAGCCCGGGCTTTCGAGTCAGGGGTCATGGGTTCAAATCCCGGCTCCGCCAATTGTCAGCGGTGTGCCTTTGGGCAAGTCACTTCACTTCTCTGGGCCTCAGTTCCCTCATCCGTCAAATGGGGATGAAGACTGTGAGCCCCCCGTGGGACAAACTGATCCCCTTGTATAATAATAATAATAATAATAATGTTGGCATTTGTTAAGCGCTTACTATATGCAAAGCACTGTTCTAAGCGCTGGGGGGATACAAAGTGATCAGGTTGTCCCACGTGGGGCTCACAGTCTTAATCCCCATTTTACAGATGAGGTAACTGAGGCTCAGAGAAGTGAAGTGACTTGTCCAAGGTCACCCAGCAGACATGTGGCAGAGCCGGGATTCGAACCCATGACCTCTGACTCTAAAGCCCGGGCTTTTTCCAGTGCTTAGAGCAGTGCTTTGCACATAGTAAGCGCTTAACAAATACCATTATTATTCATATATAGCTATAATTCTATTTGTTCTGATGATTTTGACACCTGTCTACATGTTTTTGTTTTGTTCTCTGTCTCCCCCTTCTAGACTGTGAGCCCGCTGTTGGGGAGGGACCGTCTCTATCTATTCATTCATTCATTCATTCAGTTGTATTTCTTGAGCGCTTACTGTGTGCAGAGCACTGTACTAAGCGCTTGGGAAGTACAAGCTGGCAACATATAATCAATCAATCGTATTTATTGGGCACTTACTGTGTGCAGAGCACTGGACTAAGCGCTTGGGAAGTACAAGCTGGCAACATATAATCAATCAATCGTATTTATTGAGCACTTACTGTGTGCAGAGCACTGGACTAAGCGCTTGGGAAGTACAAGCTGGCAACATATAATCAATCAATCGTATTTATTGAGCGCTTACTGTGTGCAGAGCACTGGACTAAGCGCTTGGGAAGTACAAGCTGGCAACATAGAATCAATCAATCGTATTTGAAGCAACATGGCTCAGTGGAAAGAGCACGGGCTTTGGAGTCAGAGGTCATGGGTTCGAATTCCGGCTCCGCCACTTGTCAGCTGTGGGGCCTTGGGGAAGCCACTTCACTTCTCCGTGCCTCAGTTACCTCATCTGTAAAATGGGATTAAGACTGTGAGCCCCACGTGGGACAACCTGATCACCTTGTATCCCCCCAGCGCTTAGAACAGTGCTTTGCACATAGTAAGCGCTTAATAAGTGCCATTATAATTATTATTACTATTATTATTTATTGAGTGCCCATTATTATTATTATTATTATTTATTGAGCGCTTACTGTGTGCAGAGCACTGTACTAAGCGCTTGAAGGCGGTCCCTACCCAGCAGCGGCATCTGTTGCCGACTTGGACTTCACAAGCGCTTAGTCCAGTGCCCTGCACACAGGAAGCGCTCAATCCATCAATCAATCAATCGTATTTATTGAATGGATTATAAATAATTAAATAAGTTCCAATACGATTGAATCGTATTCATTCATTCATTCAATTGTATTTATTGAATGGATAATAAATAATTAAATGAATTCAAATACGATTGAATCGTATTTATTCATTCATTCATTCATTCAGCCGTATTTATTGAATGGATAATAAATAATGAAATGAATTCAAATACGATTGAATCGTATTCATTCGTTCATTCAATCGTATTTATTGAATGGATAATAAATAATGAAATGAATTCCAATACGATTGAATCGTATTTATTCATTCGTTCATTCAATCGTATTTATCGAATGGATAATAAATAATGAAATGAATTCCAATACGATTGAATCGTATTTATTCATTCGTTCATTCAACTGTATTTATCGAATGGATAATAAATAATTAAATGAATTCCAATGCGATTGAATCGTATTTATTCATTCGTTCATTCAACCGTATTTATCGAATGGATAACAAATAATGAAATGAACTCAAATACGATTGAATCGTATTTATTCATTCCTTCATTCAATCGTATTTATTGAATGGATAATAAATAATTAAATGAATTCCAATGCGATTGAATCGTATTTATTCATTCGTTCATTCAACCGTATTTATCGAATGGATAATAAATAACTAAAGGAATTCAAATACGATTGAATGAATGAATGAATAAATACGATTGAATGAATGAATGAATGACATTCATTGCGCTCTGCACATAGTAAGCGCTCAATAAATACGATTGATGATGATGAATGAATAAATACGATTGAACGAGTGAATGAATGAGCTGAAGGCCCAGGGAGAAGGTGAGCGGCGGCAGAGGAGCGAAGGATGCGGGCTGGGAGGGAGAAGGAGGGAAGGGAGGGGAGGTAGGAGGGGGAGAGGGGATGGATGGCTTTGAATAATAATAATAATAATAATAATAATAATATATATTTTTTTACTCTATGTATTTATTTATTTAATTTATTTGTACATATCTATTCTATTTATTTTATTTTGTCAGTATGTTTGGTTTTGTTCTTTGTCTCCCCCTTTTAGACTGTGAGCCCACTGTTGGGTAGGGACTGTCTCTAGATGTTGCCAATTTGTACTTCCCAAGCGCTTAGTACAGTGCTCTGCACGTAGTAAGCGCTCAATAAATACGATTGATGATGATGATGATGAATAATAATAATGGCATTTATAAAGCGCTTACTACGTGCAAAGCACTGTTCTGCAAATTGCACATTGCAAATTCTGCAGTTTGCAAATTCTGCAAATTGCAAAGCAATTTGTACTTCCCAAGCGCTTAGGACAGTGCTCTGCACGTAGTAAGCGCTCAGTAAATGCGATTGATGATGTTCTGAGCGCTGGAGCACTGTTCGAAGCGCCGTTCGAAGCGCTGAATAGCAATGCGTTTCCGTTTGATGTGGAGGCGGATGGGCGACCGCTGGGGATTTTTTGAGGAGCGGGGGGGGACTTGCCCAGATGGTTTTTGTGGAAAAATGGAGCCGTCGGCCTGCGTTTGTCCCTTGGGCAGTGGCCACTGGCTTCCCGGCTGGACAGACCCACCTGAAGCCGCGGCTGGAGGAGATCCGACTGGCCCTGGCCGACGGCGCCTCGGAGATAGACGTGGTCATCAACAGGACGCTCGTGCTCACCGGACAGTGGGAAGGTACGCGTCTTACTCGCTCCGTCATTCGGCCTCCCTCCCGGCCCCGCAGCACTGGTAGAATAATAAGGGTGATGGTATTTGTTAAGCGCTTACTTTGTGCTAAGCGCTGGGGGGGGGCACAAGGTGATCGGGTGGTCCCGCGTGGGGCTCACCGTCTTCGTCCCCATTTCACGGAGGAGGAACTGAGGCCCGGAGAAGCGAAGTGAGTTGCCCAAAGACGCACAGCTGACAAGCGGCAGAGCCGGGATTAAAACCCGTGACCGCTGACCTCCAAGCCGGGCTCTTTAATAATAATAATGGCATTTATTAAGCGCTTACTATGTGCTAAGTACTGGGGGGGGGGGCACAAGGTGATCGGGTGGTCCCGCGTGGGGCTCACCGTCTTCGTCCCCATTTTACGGAGGAGGAACTGAGGCCCAGAGAAGCGAAGTGAGTTGCCCAAAGACGCACAGCTGACAAGCGGCAGAGCCGGGATTAAAACCCGTGACCGCTGACCTCTAAGCCCGGGCTCTTTAGTAATAATAATAATAATGGCATTTATTAAGCGCTTACTATGTGCTAAGTACTGGGGGGGGGCACAAGGTGATCGGGTGGTCCCGCGTGGGGCTCACAGTCTTAGTCCCCATTTTACGGAGGAGGAACTGAGGCCCAGAGAAGCGAAGTGACTTGCCCAAAGACGCACAGCTGACAAGCGGCAGAGCCGGGATTAAAACCCGTGACCGCGGACCTCCAAGCCCGGGCCCTTTAATAATAATAATAATAATGATAATAATAATAATAATAATAATAATGGCATTTATTAAGCGCTTACTATGTGCAAAGCACTGTTCTAAGTACTGGGGAAGACACAGGGTGATCGAGTTGTCCCGCGTGGGGCTCACAGTCTTAGTCCCCATTTTACGGAGGAGGAACTGAGGCCCAGAGAAGCGAAGTGAGTTGCCCAAAGACGCACAGCTGACATGCGGCAGAGCCGGGATTAAAACCCGTGACCGCTGACCTCCAAGCCCGGGCTCTTTAATAATAATGATAATAATAATAATAATGGCATTTATTAAGCACTTACTATGTGCAAAGCACTGTTCTAAGTACTGGGGGGGACACAAGGTGATCGGGTGGTCCCGCGTGGGGCTCACCGTCTTCATCCCCATTTCACGGAGGAGGAACTGAGGCCCAGAGAAGCGAAGTGAGTTGCCCAAAGACACACAGCTGACAAGCGGCAGAGCCGGGATTAAAACCCGTGACCGCTGACCTCCAAGCCGGGCTCTTTAATAATAATAATGGCATTTATTAAGCGCTTACTATGTGCTAAGTACTGGGGGGGGGCACAAGGTGATCGGGTGGTCCCGCGTGGGGCTCACCGTCTTAGTCCCCATTTTACGGAGGAGGAACTGAGGCCCAGAGAAGCGAAGTGAGTTGCCCAAAGACGCACAGCTGACAAGCGGCAGAGCCGGGATTAAAACCCGTGACCGCTGACCTCCAAGCACGGGCTCTTTAGTAATAATAATAATAATGGCATTTATTAAGCGCTTACTATGTGCTAAGTACTGGGGGAGACACAAGGTGATCGGGTTGTCCCGCGTGGGGCTCACCGTCTTCATCCCCATTTTACAGAGGAGGAACTGAGGCCCAGAGAAGCGAAGTGACTTGCCCAAAGACACACAGATGACAAGCGGCAGAGCCGGGATTAAAACCCGTGACCGCTGACCTCCAAGCCCGGGCCCTTTAATAATAATAATGGCATTTATTAAGCGCTTACTATGTGCAAAGCACCGTTCTAAGTACTGGGGGGGGACACAAGGTGATCGGGTTGTCCTGCGTGGGGCTCACAGTCTTAGTCCCCACTTTACGGAGGAGGAACTGAGGCCCAGAGAAGTGAAGTGACTTGCCCAAAGACACACGGCTGACAAGCGGCAGAGCCAGGATTAAAACCCGTGACTGCTGACCTCCAAGCCCGGGCTCTTTAATAATAATGATAATAATAATAATAATGGCATTTATTAAGCGCTTACTATGTGCAAAGCACTGTTGTAAGCGCTGGGGAGGTTGCAAGGTGATCAGGTTGTCCCACGGGGGGCTCACAGTCTTAGTCCCCATTTTACAGATGAGGTCACTGAGGCCCAGAGAAGCGAAGTGACTTCCCCAAAGTCACACAGCTGACAAACGGCAGAGCAGGGATTAGAACCTATGACCTCTGACTTCCAAGCCCGGGCTCTGTAATAATAATAATAATAACAACAACAATAATAATAATAATAACAATAATATTAATAATAATGATAATGATGGCATTTATTAAGTACTTACTATGTGCAAAGCACTGTTCTAAGTGCTGGGGAGGTTACAAGGTGATCAGGTTGACCCATGGTGGGCTCACAGTCTTCATCCCCATTTTATATATGAGGTAACTGACTACCAGAGAAGCAAAGTGACTTCCCCAAAGTCACACCGCTGACAAGCAGCATAGGTGGGATTAGAACCTATGACCTCTGACTTCCAAGCCCGGGCTCTGTAATAATAATAATAATGATAATAATAATAATAATAATAATAATAATAATAATGAGGGCATTTATTAAGCACTTACTATGTGCAAAGCACTGTTCTAAGTGCTGGGGAGGTTACAAGGTGATCAGGTTGTCCCCCGGGGGGCTCACAGTCTTCATCCCCATTTTCCAGATGAGGTAACTGAGGCCCAGAGAAGCGAAGTGACTTGCCCGAAGTCACACAGCTGACACTTGGCGGAGCTGGGATTAGAACCCGTGACCTCTGACTCCAAAGCCCGGGCTCTTTTCCACTGAGTCATACTGCTTCTCTAAGCAGCACTTACTTATTAAGCACTTACTATGTGCAAAGCTCTGTTCTAAGCACTGGGGAGGTTGGTTACAAGGTGATCGGGTGTCCCACGTGTACATATATATATATATATATAATAATAATAATAATAATAATAATAATAATAATAATGATGGCATTTATTAGGCACTTACTATGTGCAAAGCATTGTTCTAAGCGCTGGGGAGGTTACAAGGTGATCGGGTTGTCCCACATGTACATATATATATAATAATAATAATAATAATGATGATGGCATTTATTAGGCACTTACTATGTGCAAAGCATTGTTCTAAGCGCTGGGGAGGTTACAAGGTGATCGGGTTGTCCCACATGTACATATATATATATAATAATAATAATAATAATGATGATGGCATTTATTAAGCGCTTACTATGTGCAAAGCATTGTTCTAAGCTCTGGGGCGGTTATAAGGTGATCAGGTTGTCCCACGCGGGGTTCACAGTTTTAATCCCCATTTTCCAGATGAGGGAACTGAGGCCCAGAGAAGTGAAGTGCCTTTCATTCATTCAGTCGTATTTATTGAGCGCTTACTGTGTGCAGAGCACTGTACTAAGCGCGTGGGAAGTATAAGTTGGCAACGTATAGAGACGGTCCCTACTTGCCCAAAGTCACCCAGCTGACAATGGTCGGAGCCGAGATTTGAACCCATGACCTCTGACTCCAAAGCCCGGGCTCTTTTCCACTGAGCCACGCTGCATATATCTGTATATAGCTGTCGCTTATTTATTGATTTATCTATCTATTTATTTCTATTAATGTCTCTCTCCCCCTCTAGACTGTGAGCTCCTTGTGGGCAGGGAATGTGTCTGTTGTTGTATTGTCTCCCAAGCCCTTAGAACAGTGCTTTGCGCACAGTAATCGCTCAGTAAATACAGTTGAATGAAGGAATGAATTCACTCCGGGGTGATTCATTAATAATAATAATAATAACAATAATAATAATAATAATAAAGGTTTTTATTTAGCACTTACTATTTGCCAAGCACTGTTCTACGAGCAGGGCTAGATAGAAGGCAGTCAGGTTGGACACAGTCTCCGTCCCATGTAGGGTTTAGTGACAACACCCCGGGCTTGGGAGTCAGAGGACGTGGGTTCGAATCCCGCGCTCCGCCACTTGTCTGCTGTGTGACCTTGGGCCAGCCGCTTCCCTTCTCTGTGCCTCAGTTACCCCTTCTGTAAAATGGGGGATAAAGAAGAAGAGAAGCAGCGTGGCTCAGTGGAAAGAGTCCGGGCTTTGGAGTCAGAGGCCATGGGTTCGAATCCCGGCTCTGCCACATGTCTGCTGTGTGACCTTGGGCAAGTCACTTCACTTCTCTGAGCCTCAGTTACCTCATCTGCAAAATGGGGATTAAGACTGTGAGCCCCGCATGGGACAACCTGATCACCTTGTATCCCCCCAGCGCTTAGAACAGTGCTTTGCACATAGTAAGCGCTTAACAAATGCCATTATTATTATTATTATTAAAGACTGTGAGCCCCACATGGGACGACCTGCTGACCTTGTATCTACCCCACCGCTTAGAGCAGTGCTTGGCACTTAGTAAGTGCTTAAAATATGCCATCATTATTATTCATCCCCATTTTACAAACCGGGGAACTGAGGGCCTGGAAATGAAGTGACTTGCCCAAGGTCACACAGCAGACAACTGGCAGAGACGGGATTAGAACCCGTGACCTTCTGAGTCCCAGGGTCTCAGGCTAGCCCCTACGCCAAGCTCGTTGTGGGCAGAGAATGTGTCCATTTATTGTTGTATTTTTCTCTCCCAAGTGCTTAGTACAGTGCTGTGCACCCAGTAAGCGCTCAATAAGTACTACTGAATGCGTGGTGAATGAATTAACAATCGAATTCATTCTTTTATTCATTCATTTGAACGATTGGATGAATTCATTCCATCATATTTATTATTTACCATGTGCAGAACATTCATTCATTCATTCAGTCATATTTATTGAGCGCTTACTGTGTGCAGAGCACTGTACTAAGCGCTTGGGAAGTACAAGTTGGCAACATATAGAGGCGGCCCCTACCCAGTCTAGAAGGGGGAGAGCACTGTACTGAGCACTTGAGAATCAGCGTGGCTCAGTGGAAAGAGCCCAGGCTTGGGAGTCAGAGGTCATGGGTTCGAATCCCGGCTCCGCCACTCGTCAGCTGGGTGACTTTGGGCAAGTCACTTCACTTCTCTGGGCCTCAGTTCCCTCATCTGTAAAATGGGGGTGAAGACTGTGAGCCCCCTGTGGGACAACCTGATCACCTTGTAGCCTCCCCAGCACTTAGAACAGTGCCTGGCACATAGTAAGTGCTTATCAAATACCATTATTATTATTATTATTATTATTATTATTATTATTATTATTATTATTACAAAAGAACAATGGAACAGACACATTCCCTGCCCCCCAACGTGCTGACAGTCTAGAGGGGGAGATGGGCATTAATAGAAATAAATAAATCACAGATATGGACATAAGTGGTACGGGGATGGAAGGGGGGAATGAATAAAGGGAGCGAGTCAGGGCGCCGCAGAAGGGAGGTGGGAGAAGAGGAAAATTGGGGCTCAGTCAGGGAAGGCCTCTTGGAGGAGATGGGCCTTCAGTAAGGCTTTGAGGGGGGCCAGGCCTATGTGAAGGATGAGGAGAGAGGAAGATTATCAGGGTGGGGCGGAGGCAGATGAAGGGGACATCAAGAGGAAGAGGAGGTGGGCTTTAAGGAGGGGCTCCGGATGTGGGGGGAACTGGGGGTCTCTCGGTCACCTCTCTTTCTCTGCCCCACCTGGTCTCTTTCCCGCCGCCCGCTTTCGTTCCCACAGGCTCTGCATTTGCGGTTTCCCACCGCCTGGTTTTCACTTCCATGGGCCATGGTTTCCCGCTGGCTGACTTTCACTCTCACTGCCTGACTTTCCTGCCTATGGGCCCGGTTTCCTGCTGCCTGAATCCCCCCACAACTGCCGACGGCCTAGTTTCCCGCCACCTGACTTTTACTCCTGCTGCCTGGCTTTCCCCCTCCCAAGAGCCTGGTTTCCTGCTGCCTGATTTTCACTCCCGCCTCCTGACTCCCCCCGCCTCAGGCCTGGTTTCTCCACGGCCTGACATTCCCTCCTGCTGCCTGACTTTCCCTGCCTCAGGCCTGGTTTCCTGGCTGCCTGACTCCTCTGGCCCCCACCAGGCCTGGTTTCCCACTTCCTGACTTTCCCTGCCTCAGGCCTGGTTTTCCTCTTCCTGACTTCCCCACAGGCCTGATTTCCCGACTGCCTGATGTTCCCTCCCGCTGCCTGACTTTCCCCTTCTTAGGCCGTTTCCCACTTCCTGACTTTCTCTCCAGCTGCCTGACTTTCCCCACCTCAGGCCTGGTTTCCCGTTGCCTGACTCCCCCCCCAGCCCCTACAGGCCTGATTTCCCCACTGCCTGACTTTCCCTCCCGCTGCCTGAGGCCCTGTTTCCCACTTACTGACTTTCCCTCCGGCTGCCTAACTTTCCCTTCCTCAGGCCCTGTTTCCCACCTCTTGACTTTCCCTCCCGCTGCCTGACTTTCTCCTCCTTAGGTTCTGTTTTCCACTTACTGACTTACCCTTCTGCCTAACTTTCCCCTCCTCAGGCCCTGTTTCCCACTGCCTGACTTTCTCTCCTGCTTCCTGACTTTCCCTGCCTCAAGCCTGGTTTCCCACTGCCTGACTTTCCCCATCTCAGTCCTGGTTTCCTGCTGCCTGACTTCCCCTCCCTCTGCCTGACTTTCCCCCCATCAGGCCTGGTTTCCCCACTGCCTGACTTATCCTCCTGCTGCCTGACTTTCCCTGCCTCAGGCCTGGTTTCCTGCTGCCTGACTTCCCCTCAGCCTTCACAGGCCTGGTTTCCCACTGCCTGGCTTTCCCTCCCGCTGCCTGACTTTCCCTGCCTCAGGCCCGGTTTTCCGCTGCCTGACTTTCCCTCCCACTGCCTGACTTTCCCTGTCTCAGGCCTGGTTTCCTGCTGCCTAACTTCCCCCCACCCCCACAGGCCTGGTTTCCCCACTTCCTAACTTTCCCTCCCACTGCCTGACTTTTCCCGCCTCAGGCCTGGTTTCCCACTGCCTGACTTCCCCGTCCTCAGGCTCAGTTTCCTACTTCCTGACTTTCCCTCCCGCTGCCTAACTTTCCCCTCCTCAAGGCCCTGCTTCCCACTTCCTGATTTTCCCTCCCTCTGCCTGACTTTCCCCGCCTCAGGCCTGGTTTCCCGCTGCCTGACTTTCCCCCCATCCAGCCTGGTTTCCCCACTGCCTGGCTTTCCCTCCCACTGCCTGACTTTCCCCACCTCAGGCCTGGTTTCCCGCTGCCTGACTTCCCCGTCCTCAGGCCCGGTTTCCTACTTCCTGACTTTCCCTCCCACTGCCTAACTTTCCCCTCCTCAGGCCCTGTTTCCCACCTCCTGATTTTCCCTCCCTCTGCCTGACTTTCCCCGCCTCAAGCCTGGTTTCCCACTGCCTGACTTTCCCCCCATCAGGCCTGGTTTCCCCACTGCCTGGCTTTCCCTCCCATTGCCTGACTTTCCCCGCCTCAGTCCTGGTTTCCCACAGCCTGACTTCCCCCTCCTCAGGCCCGGTTTCCTACTTCCTGACTTTCCCTCCCGCTGCCTAACTTTCCCCTCCTCAGGGCCCTGTTTCCCACTTCCTGACTTTCCCTCCCTCTGCCTGACTTTCCCCGCCTCAGTCCTGGTTTCCCCCTGCCTGACTTGCCCCCCATCAGGCCTGGTTTCCCCACTGCCTGGCTTTCCCTCCCACTGCCTGAATTTCCCCGCCTCAGGCCTGGTTTCCCACTGCCTGACTTCCCCGTCCTCAGGCCCGGTGTCCTACTTCCTGACTTTCCCTCCCACTGCCTAACTTTCCCCTCCGCAGGCCCTGTTTCCCACTTCCTGACTTTCCCTCCCTCTGCCTGACTTTCCCCCCATCAGGCCTGGTTTCCCCACTGCCTGGCTTTCCCTCCCACTGCCTGACTTTCCCCACCTCAGGCCTGGTTTCCCGCTGCCTGACTTCCCCCTCCTCAGGCCCGGTTTCCTACTTCCTGACTTTCCCTCCCACTGCCTAACTTTCCCCTCCTCAGGCCCTGTTTCCCACTTCCTGACTTTCCCTCCCGCTGCCTAACTTTCCCCTCCGCAGGCCCTGTTTCCCACTTCCTGACTTTCCCTCCCACTGCCTGACTTTCCCCACCTCAGGCCTGGTTTCCCGCTGCCTGACTTTCCCGCCATCAGGCCTGGTTTCCCCACTGCCTGGCTTTCCCTCCCATTGCCTGACTTTCCCCGCCTTAGGCCTGGTTTCCCGCTGTCTGACTTCCCCGTCCTCAGGCCCAGTTTACTACTTCCTGACTTTCCCTCCCACTGCCTAACTTTCCCCTCCTCAGGGCCCTGTTTCCCACTTCCTGACTTTCCCTCCCTCTGTCTGACTTTCCCCGCCCCAGTCCTGGTTTCCCGCTGCCTGACTTTCCCCCCATTAGGCCTGGTTTCCCCACTGCCTGGCTTTCCCTCCCACTGCCTGACTTTCCCCACCTCAGGCCTGGTTTCCCGCTGCCTGACTTCCCCCTCCTCAGGCCCGGTTTCCTACTTCCTGACTTTCCCTCCTGCTACCTAACTTTCCCCTCCTCAGGGCCCTGTTTCCCACTTCCTGACTTTCCCTCCCTCTGCCTGACTTTCCCCGCCTCAGGCCTGGTTTCCCGCTGCCTGACTTTCCCCCCATCAGGCCTGATTTCCCCACTTCCTGGCTTTCCCTCCCACTGCCTGACTTTCCCCACCTCAGACCTGGTTTCCCGCTGCCTGACTTCCCCGTCCTCAGGCCCGGTTTCCTACTTCCTGACTTTCCCTCCCACTGCCTAGCTTTCCCCTCCTCAGGCCCCGTTTCCCACTTCCTGACTTTCCCTCCCTCTGCCTGACTTTCCCCGCCTCAGGCCTGGTTTCCCCCTGCCTGACTTTCCCCCCATCAGGCCTGGTTTCCCCACTGCCGGGCTTTCCCTCCCACTGCCTGACTTTCCCCACCTCAGGCCTGGTTTCCCGCTGCCTGACTTCCCCCTCCTCAGGCCCGGTTTCCTACTTCCTGACTTTCCCTCCCACTGCCTAACTTTCCCCTCCTCAGGCCCTGTTTCCCACCTCCTGATTTTCCCTCCCTCTGCCTGACTTTCCCCGCCTCAAGCCTGGTTTCCCACTGCCTGACTTTCCCCCCATCAGGCCTGGTTTCCCCACTGCCTGGCTTTCCCTCCCACTGCCTGACTTTCCCCACCTCAGGCCTGGTTTCCCGCTGCCTGACTTCCCCATCCTCAGGCCCGGTTTCCTACTTCCTGACTTTCCCTCCCGCTGCCTAACTTTCCCCTCCTCAGGGCCCTGTTTCCCACTTCCTGACTTTCCCTCCCGCTGCCTGACTTTCCCCGCCCCAGTCCTGGTTTCCCACTGCCTGACTTTCCCCCCATCAGGCCTGGTTTCCCCACTGCCTGGCTTTCCCTCCCACTGCCTGACTTTCCCCGCCTCAGGCCTGGTTTCCCGCTGCCTGACTTCCCCGTCCTCAGGCCCGGTTTCCTACTTCCTGACTTTCCCTCCCGCTGCCTAACTTTCCCCTCCTCAGGGCCCTGTTTCCCACTTCCTGACTTTCCCTCCCTCTGCCTGACTTTCCCCGCCTCAGGCCTGGTTTCCCGCTGTCTGACTTTCCCCCCATCAGGCCCTGTTTCCCACTTCCTGACTTTCCCTCCCGCTGCCTGACTTTTCCCACCTCAGTCCTAGTTTCCCCACTGCCTGACTTCCCCCCGTCAGGCCTGATTTCCCCACTGCCTGACTTTCCCCCCGGCTGCCTGACTTTCTCCGCCTCCGGCCTGGTTTCCCACTGTCTGAATCCCCCCGCCCTGCGTGGGCCTGGTTTCCCGTTGCCTGATTTCCCCCCGCCTCAGGCCTACCTGCATCTTTCCCCCTATGGTCCCAGTTTCCCGCCGGCTGCCTGACTTTCAGTCCATCCTCCTGACACCTCCCTGACACCTCCTGACACCTCAGCGCTTAGAACAGTGCTTTGCACATAGTAAGTGCTTAATAAATGCCATTATTCTTCTTCTTATTATTATTACCTCCTGCGTCCCTTGTCCCATCCCTAGCCACGGGCCCATTATCCCGCCTCCTGACTTCCCCGGTCCCCGGTCGTCTTCCCCCCTCAGCGCTGTACGACGAGATCCGGCAGTTTCGCCAGGCCTGCGGAGACGCCCACCTGAAGACCATCCTGGCCACCGGCGAGCTGGGCTCCCTCACCAACGTGTACCGGGCCAGCGTGGTCGCCATGATGGCAGGTCAGCCCCCCGCCCCCCACCCTGAGGGGTCATTCATTCATTCAGTCGTATTTATTGAGCGCTTACTGTGTGCAGAGCACTGGACTGAGCGCTTGGGAAGTCCCAAGTTGGCAACAGATAGAGACGGTCCCTACCCAACAGCGGGCTCACAGTCTAGAAGGGGGAGAGAGACGACAAAACAAAACATATTAACAAGATAAAATAAATAGAATAAATATGTGTAAATAAATAGAGTAATAAATCCGTACAAACATATATACTGGTGCTGTGGGGAGGGGAAGGAGGTAAGGCTGGGGACGAGGAGGGGGAGAGGATGGAGGGGGCTCAGTCTGGGATGGCGCCGGTTTTAGGGGGGCTTCAGTCGGGGGGTCCTCGTGTCTCCAGTGTTTGGGCAGGGCAGTAATTGGCGCTCTTGTCATTCCTTCCTTCATTCAATCCTATTTATTGAGCGCTTCCTGTGTGCCGAGCACTGTACTAAGCGCTTGGGAAGTCCAAGTCGGCCACGTATAGAGACGGTCCCTACCCAGCGACGGGCTCACAGTCTAGAAGGACCTGGGTTCTAATCCCAGCTCCACCGTTTGAGTAATAGTGACGGCATTTATTAATTCATTCAATCGTATTTATTGATGATGATGATGATGGTATTTGTTAAGCGCTTACTGTGTGCAAAGCACTGTTCTAAGCGCTGGGGAGCTTACAAGTACTAAGGGCTTGGGAAGTACAAGTTGGCAACATATAGAGACGGCCCCTACCCAACAACGGGCTCTCAGTCTAGAAAGTGCTTACTATGTGCAAAACACTGTTCTAAGCGTAATGATGGTATTTGTTAAGCACCTACTATGTGCAAAGCACTGTTCTAAGCACTGGGGAGGTTACAGGGTGGTCAGGTTGTCCTGCGTGGTGGGGGGCTCACAGTTTTAATCCCCATTTTACAAATGAGGTAACTGAGGTACATAGCGAAATGGCTCACAGGATATTCCCGGTTGACTTTCATTCATTCATTGTCATATTTATCGAGGGCTTACCGTGTGCAGAGCACTGTACTAAGCGCTTGGGAAGTACAAGTCGGCAACATCTAGAGACAGTCCCTACACAACAACGGGCTCACGGTCTAGAAGGGGGAGACGGACAACAAAACAAAACATGTCGACAAGTGTCAAAATCATCAGAACAAATCGAATTAAAGCTAGATGCACAACATTAACAAAATAAATAGAATAGTAAATATGGACAAGTAAAATGAATAGAGTAATAAATCTGTACAAACATCTATCCAGGTGCTGTGGGGAGGGGAAGGAGGGCGGGTGGAGGGGGAGGAGGAAAGGAAAAAGGGGGCTGAGTGTGGGAAGGCCTCCTGGAGGAGGTGAGCTCTCAGTAGGGCTTTGAAGGGAGGAAGGAAAAATATGGACTGCTTCACGAATTGAGCGCTTACTGTGTGCAGAGCACTGTACTAAGCGCTTGGGAAGTCCAAGTCGGCAACATATAGAGACGGTCCCTACCCAACAACGGGCTCACAGTCTAGAAGGACATGGGTTCTAATCCCAGCTCCACCATTTGAATAATAGTGATGGCATTTATTAAGCGCTTACTAGGTGCAAAGCACTGTTCTAAGCGTAATGATGATATTTGTTAAGCACCTACTATGTGCAAAGCACTGTTCTAAGCGCTGGGGAGGATACAAGGGGATCAGGTTGTCCCACGAGGGGCTCACAGTTTTAATCCCTATTTTACAGATGAGGTAACTGAGGCACAGAGAGAAATGGCTTCCAGGATCCTCCTGGTTGACTTTCGTTCATTCATTCATTCATTCATTCAATCGTATTTATTGAGCGTTTACTATGTGCAGAGCACTGTACTAAGCGCTTGGGAAGTCCAAGTCGGCAACATCTAGAGACGGTCCCTACCCAACAACGGGCTCACAGTCTAGAAGGGGGAGACAGACGACAAAACAAAACATGGGGACAGGCGTCAGGTTGTCAGAACAAATGGAATTAAGGCTAGATCATCATCATCAATCGTATTTATTGAGCGCTTACTGTGTGCAGAGCACTGTACTAAGCGCTTGGGATGTACAAATTGGCAACAAATTGGCTAGATACACATCATTAACAAAATAAATAGAATAGTGAATATGTACAAGATTACATGTACGTTCATTCATTCAGTCATTTGTTCAGTCGTATTTAATGAGCACTTGGCTCTCTGGGCACTTTCTACTTTCTTCACCCTCCCGCTTCTCTCTGTTCATTCATTCATTCATTCAGTTGTATTTATTGAGCGCTTACTGTGTGCAGAGCACTGTACTAAGCGCTAGGGAAGTACAAGTTGGCAACATATAGAGACGGTCCCTACCCAACAGCGGGCTCACAGTCTCTGTTTTCCGACCCCCAGAAGGGCTGCGTCCGGGCCCCATAGGCCTCCAGCATTCAAGTGGAGGATATAATCATGATAATTAAGCTATCTGTTAAGCGTTTTCTATGTGGCAGGCACTGTACTAAGCGCTGGGGTGGATACAAGCCAATCGTGTTGGTCACAGTCCCTGTCCCACATGGAGCTCACCGTCGCAATCCCCGTTTTACAGATGAGGGAACTGAGGCCCAGAGAAGTGAAGTGACTCGCCCAGGGTCACACGGCAGACAAGTGGCGGAGCCGGGATTAGAACCCACGACCTTCTGGCTCACAGGCCCGGGCTCTAACCACTACACAGCACCATCTTGGGGGACGGGGATGAGGAGGGCACCATTTCTTTGAAGTTCACAGGGAATACATCTAGACTGTGAGCCCACTGTTGGGTAGGGACCGTCTCTATATGTTGTCAACTTGTACTTCCCAAGCGCTTAGTACAGTGCTCTGCACACAGTAAGGGCTCAATAAATATGATTGATTGATTGATTGATTCACCTGTCTACGTACTTTGTTGTTCGTCTCCCCCTTCTAGATTGTGAGCCCGTTGTTGGGTAGGGACTGTCTCTCTATGATGCCGACTTGTACTTCCCAAGCGCTTAGTACAGTGCTCCGCAAACAGTAAGCGCTCAATAGATACGATTGACTGAATGAATGAATGAATTTACATATAGCTGTAATTGTATTTATTTTGACGGTTTTGACCCCTGTCAACATGTTTTGTTTTGTTGTCCGTCTCCCCTTCTAGACTGTGAGCCCACTGTTGGGTAGGGACCGTCTCTATATGCTACCAACTTGTACTTCCCAAGTGCTTAGTACAGTGCTCTGCACACAGTAAGCGCTCAATAAATGCGATTGAATGAATGAATTTGCATATAGTAATAATTCTATTTATTCTGACGGTTTTGACGCCTGTCTACATGTTTTGTTGTCTGTCTCCCCTTCTAGAGTGTGAGCCGTTGTTGGGTAGGGACTGTCTCTCTATGATGCTGACTTGTACTTCCCAAGCGCTTAGTCCAGTGCTCTGCACATGGTAAGCGCTCAATAAATACGATTGACTGACTGAATGAATGAATTTGCATATAGCTATAATTCTGTTTATTCTGACAGTTTTGACGCCTGTCTACATGTTTTGTTGTCTGTCTCCCCCTTCTAGACTGTGAGCCCGTTGTTGGGTAGGGACCGTCTCTATATGTTGCCAACTTGTGCTGCCCAAGCGCTTAGTACAGTGCTCTACACACAGTAAGTGCTCAATAAATATGATTGAATGAATGAATGAACGAATTCATTTGGTTGTATTTATTGAGCGCTTACCATGTGCAGAGCACTCTACTAATATAATGATGGCATTTGTTAAGCGCTTACCATGTGCCAAGCACTGTTCTAAGCCCAGGGCGGGGATACAAGGTGATCAGGTTGTCCCACGTTGGGCTCACGATCTTAATCCCCATTTTATAGGTGAGGTAACTGAGGCTCAGAGAACAATAATAATAATAATAATAATAATAGTGCTTATTAAGCGCTTACTATGTGCAAAGCACTGTTCTAAGCACTGGTGGGGGGATGCAAGGTGATCAGGTTGTCCCACATGGGGCTCACAATCTTAATCCCCATTCTACAGATGAGGTAACTGAGGCTTAGAGAATAATAACGATAATAATAATAATGATGGTGTTTATTAAGCACTTACTATGTGCCCAGCACTGTTCTAAGTGTTGAGGGGGATACAAGGTGATCAGGTTGTCCCACGTGGGGCTCACAATCTTAATCCCCATTTTACAGATGAGGTAACTGAGGCTCAGAGAATAATAACAATAATAATAATAATAATAATGGCATTTATTAAGCGCTTACTATGTGCAAAGCACTGTTCTAAGTGCTGGGGAGGTTACAAGGTGATCAGGATGTCCCATGGGGGGCTCACAGTCTTCATTCCCATTTGACAGAGGAGGGAACTGAGGCCCAGGGAAGTGAAGTGACTCGCCCAAAGTCACACAGCCGACAGTTGGCCAAGCCAGGATTCGAACCCAAGCCTTCTGACTCCAAAGCCCGGCCTCTTTCCACTGAGCCACGCTGCTTCTCACTGAGCCGTGCTGCTTTGGGAGAGGACGGTAGCGCAGTAAACATCATCATCAATCGTATTTATTGAGCGCTTACTGTGTGCAGAGCACTGTACTAAGCGCTTGGGAAGTCCAAGTTGGCAACATCTAGAGACGGTCCCTACCCAACAGTGGGCTCACAGTCTAAAAGAGACACAGTCCCTGCCCACGAGTTTACAGTCTAGAGGGGGAGACAGACATTAAATATTAAATTAATAAATGACAGATCCGGACATCAGCGGAGTGGGGCTGGAAAGAGGAGAGGAAGAAGGGGAGCGAGTCGGGGCGACGCAGAAGGGAGGGGGAGAAGAGGAAAGGGGGGCGCAGTCAGGGAAGGCTTCTTGGAGGAGGTGTGCCAAAAAATAAGGCTTTGAAGGCGGGGAAGAGTCATCGTCAGTGGGATTTGAGGAGGGAGGGCATTCCAGGCTGGAGGCAGGACATGGGCCAGGGATCGGTGGCGAGTTCGATGATATCTATATGTTGCCAACTTGTACTTCCCAAGCGCTTAGTACAGTGCTCTGCACACGGTAAGCGCTCAATAAATACGAATGAATGAATGAATCCATTACCCTCTTTTTTTTTTAAATGGCATTTATTAAGCGCTTACTATGTGCAAAGCAGTGTTCTAAGCGCTGGGGGGGGATACAAGGTGATCAGGTTGTCCCACGTGGCACTCCCAGTCTTTATCCCCATTTTCCAGATGAGGGAACTGAGGCCCAGAGAAGTGAAGTGAGTTGCCCAAAGTCACGCAGCTGACAAGTGGCGGAGCCGGGATTTGAACCCATGACCTCGGACTCCAAAGCCCGGGCTCTTTTCCACTGAGCCACGCCGCTTCTCAAGCTCCAATTCAGGAAAAGCAGCGTGGCCTTGTGGAAAGAGCCTGGGCTTGGGAGCCGGGAGACCTGGGTTCTAATCTCGGCTCTGACACTTGTCTGCAGTTGGGTGTCCTTGGGTAAGTCACTTCTCTGTACCTCAGTTTCAATCAATCAATCAATCAATCAATCAGTCGTATTTATTGAGCGCTTACTGTGTGCAGAGCACTGGACTGAGCGCTTGGGAAGTACAAGTTGGCAACATATACAGTCCCTACCCAACAGTGGGCTCACAGTCTTAAAGGGGGAGACGGAGAACAAAACCAAACATACTAACAAAATAAAATAAATAGTTTCCACATTCATTCATTCATTCAATCGTATTTATTGAGCGCTTACTGTATGCAGAGCACTGGACTAAGCGCTTGGGAAGTCCAAGTTGGCAACATATAGAGACGGTCCCTACCCGACAGTGGGCTCACAGTCTAGTGTGAAAGCGGGGATTCAATCCCTGTTCCCTTCCCTCTGGGGTTTGGGAAATCTGTGTGGGACAGGGGCTGTGGCCCACCCGGTGAGCTTGTATCAGTGCTTAGAACAGTGCTTTGCACATAGTAAGCGCTTAACAAATGCCATCATTATTATTATTATCATTATAATTACCCCATTGCTCAGACTGAGCCCCCTTTTTACTCTCTTCCTCCCCATCCCCCCACCCTACCTCCTTCCCCTCCCCACAGCACCTGGATATAATAATAATAATAATAATAATGGCATTTATTAAGCGCTTACTATGTGCAAAGCACCGTTCTAAGCGCTGGGGAGGTTACAAGGTGATCAGGTTGTCCCACGGGGGCTCACAGTCTTAATCCCCGTTTGACAGATGAGGGAACTGAGGCCCAGAGAAGTGAAGTGACTTGCCCAAAGTCACTCAGCAGACAATTGGCGGAGCTGGGATTTGAACCCATGTCCTCTGACTCCAAAGCCCAGGCTCTTTCCACTGAGCCACGCTGCTTTTCTGTATGTTTATACAGATTTATTAAGCTATTTATTTTACTTGTGCATATTTACTATCCTATTTATTTTGTTACTGATGTGCGTCTAGCTTTAATTCTGTTTGTTCTGACGACTTGACACCTGTCCACATGTTTTGTTTTGTTGTCCGTCTCCCCCTTCTAGACTGTGAGCCCGTTGTTGGGTAGGGACCATCTCTATATGTTGCCAACTTGGACTTCCCAAGTGCTCTGCACACAGTAAGCGCTCAATAAATACGATTGAGTGAGTGAATGAATGAAGTGTTTAACAATCAATCAATCAATCGTATTTATTGAGCGCTTACTGTGTGCAGAGCACTGTACTAAGGGCTTGGGAAGTCCAAGTTGGCAACATATAGAGACGGTCCCTACCCAGCAGTGGGCTCACAGTCTAAAAGGGGGAGACAGAGAACAAAACCAAACATATTAACAAAATAAAAGAAATAGAATAGATATGTACAAGTAAAATAAATAGAGTAATAAATATGTACAAACATATAGACATCTATACAGGTGCTGTGGGGAAGGGAAGGAGGTAAGATGGGGGGATGGAGGGGGGACGAGGGATTTAATCATATTTATTGAGCGCTTACTGTGTGCAGAGCACTGTACTAAGCGCTTGGGAAGTCCAAGTTGGCAACAAATGCCACAGTTGTTTTTTGTGACTATCGTGGGGTTGGATATATTAGAGCGGCATTGTTTTCGTCAGAGGGTGTCTGTGAGCTCCCCATTTGCGGACACTTCGACCGTCAGTCAATCAGTCCTATTTATTGAATGCTTACTGTGTGCAGAGCACTGTACTAAGCGCTTGGGAGAGCACAATATAACAATAAACAGACACAGTCCCAGCCTACAATGAGCTTACAGTCTAGAGGGGGAGAAAGATATTAATAGAAATAAATAGATAAGTGGTGTGGGGCTGGGAGGGGGGATGAATAAAGGGAGCAAATCAGTACGACGCGGAAAGGAGCGGGAGAAGAGGAAAAGGGGAAGGCTTCTCAGAGGAGATGGGCCTTCACTAAGGCTGCCAACTTGTACTTCAAAAGCGCTTAGTACAGTGCTCTGCACACAGTAAGCGCTCAGTAAATACGATTGATTGATTGGCTTTGAAGGCTGGAAGTGTCATTGCCTGGCCGATTTGAGGAGGGAGGGCATTCCAGGCCAGAGGCCGGACGTGGATGAGAGGTCAGTGGTGGTCAAGCGCTTAGTACAGTGCTCTGCACACAGTAAGCGCTCAATAGATACGATTGAATGAATGCGAGAGAGGAGATCGAGGCAGAGTGAGGAAGCTGGCAGTGGAGGAGGGAAGTGTGCCGACTGGAGAGTAGCGAGCTGAGGTGAGAGGGGGCGAGGCGATGGATGGCTTTAAATCAATCAATCAATCGTATTTATTGAGCGCTTACTGGGTGCAGAGCACTGTACTAAGCGCTTGGGAAGTACAAGTTGGCAACATATAGAGACAGTCCCTACCCAACAGCGGGCTCACAGTCTAGAAGGGGGAGACAGAGAACAAAACCAAACATACTAACAAAATAAAATCATCATCATCATCAATCATATTTATTGAGCGCTTACTGTGTGCAGAGCACTGGACTAAGCGCTTGGGAAGTACAAGTTGGCAACATATAGAGACAGTCCCTACCCAGCAGTGGGCTTGTGAGGAGTTTCTGTGGGTTAGAGAGGTGGGTGGGCAACAACGGAAGGTTTTTGAGGCGTGGGAAGCATGGACCGAACGATCGCCTACTGGGGAAGCGGTTTTCTAGACTGTGAGCCCCCCTTCTAGACTGTGAGCCCACTGTTGGGTGGGGACTGTCTCTATATGTTGCCAACTTGGACTTCCCAAGTGCTTAGTACAGTGCTCTGCATACAGTAAGCGCTCAATAAATGCGATTGATTGATTGATTGATTGATTATTTCTCTCCCAGCCCGGCTGCGTTGTTGAAGGGCCCGCTTTCCGGTCCGTTCCCTGTCCTGTCCAAGCCCGGCCTGGGGTGCGATGTCCGCAAGTCTTCCCTGGGAAGACACTGCCCATCTTGGGGCTGGATGTTTTGGGGGCTAGGGAGAATCAATCAATCAATCAGTCATATTTATTGAGCACTTACTGTGTGCAGAGCACTGGACTAAGCGCTTGGGAAGTCCAAGTTGGCAACATACAGAGACGGTCCCTACCCAACCCGGGAGGACATTGCCCATCTTGGGGCTGGATGTTTTGGGGGCTAGGGAGAATCAATCAATCAATCAGTCATATTTATTGAGCACTTACTGTGTGCAGAGCACTGGACTAAGCGCTTGGGAAGTCCAAGTTGGCAACATATAGAGACGGTCCCTACCCAACCTGGGAGGACATTGCCCATCTTGGGGCTGGATGTTTTGGGGGCTAGGGAGAATCAATCAATCAATCAATCGTATTTATTGAGCGCTTACTGTGTGCAGAGCACTGTACTAAGCACTTGGGAAGTCCAAGTTGGCAACATATAGAGACGGTCCCTACCCAACAGTGGGCTCACAGTCTAGAACCACCAGCTTCCAGGAAACAGGGCCTGCCCTGTCGGACCCTCCCCACCATGAGCAAGGAAATTCAGGGCAGAGCGATTCATTCATTCAATCGTATTGATTGAGCGCTTACTGTGTGCAGAGCACTGCACTGTATATATGTATATATGTTTGTACATATTTATTACTCTATTTATCTAGTACATATCTATTTTATTTGGTTAGTATGTTTGGTTTTGTTCTCTGTCTCCCCCTTCTAGACTGTGAGCCCACTGTTGGGTAGGGACCCTCTCTATATGTTGCCAACTTGGACTTCCCAAGCGCTTAGTACAGTGCTCTGCACACAGTAAGCGCTCAATAAATATGATTGATTGATTGGACTAAGCGCTTGGAAAATACAGTTTGGCAACGTAAAGAGACGATCCCTACCCAACAACGGGCTCACAGTCTAGAAGGGGGGAGACAGACCACAAAACACAAGAAGTAGACAGGCATCAATAGCATCAATATCTACACTATAATATCTACATATCTACACTACACTATCTACACTATACATCTATTTACTTGTACATATCTATTCTATTTATTTTATTCTGTTAATATGTTTGGTTTTGTTCTCTGTCTCCCCCTTCTAGACTGTGAGCCCACTGTTGGGTAGGGACCGTCTCTAGATGTTGCCAACTTGGACTTCCCAAGTGCTTAGTCCAGTGCTCTGCACACAGTAAGCGCTCAATAAATACAATTGATTGATTGATTGATTGGACTAAACGCTTGGAAAATACAATTCGGCAACATAAAGAGACGATCCCTACCCAACAACGGGCTCACAGTCTAGAAGGGGGGAGACAGACAACAAAACACACCAAGTAGACAGGCATCAATAGCATCAATATCTACACTGTAGTATCTACATATCTACACTACACTATCTACACTATACATCTATTTACTTGTACACATCTATTCTATTTATTTTATTCTGTTAATATGTTTGGTTTTGTTCTCTGTCTCCCCCTTCTAGACTGTGAGCCCGCTGTTGAGTAGGGACCGTCTCTAGATGTTGCCCAAATATCTACATATCTACACTACACTACACTATACATCTATTTACTTGTACATATCTATTCTATTTATTTTATTCTGTTAATATGTTTTGTTTTGTTGTCTGTCTCCCCCTTCTAGACTGTGAGCCCGTTGTTGGGTAGGGACCGTCTCTAGATGTTGCCCACTTGGACTTCCCAATCGCTTAGTCCAGTGCTCTGCACACAGTAAGCGCTCAATACATACGATTGATTGATTGGACTAAGCGCTTGGAAAATACAATTCGGCAACGTAAAGAGACGATCCCTACCCAACAGCGGGCTCACAGTCTAGAAGGGGGGAGACAGACAACAAAACACACCAAGTAGACAGGCATCAATAGCATCAATATCTACACTATAATATCTACACTACACTATCTACACTATACATCTATTTACTTGTACATATCTATTCTATTTATTTTATTTTATTAATATGTTTGGTTTTGTTCTCTGTCTCCCCCTTCTAGACTGTGAGCCCGTTGTTGGGTAGGGACTGTCTCTAGATGTTGCCAATTTGTACTTCCCAAGCACTTA
Organism: Tachyglossus aculeatus; assembly: GCF_015852505.1. Lineage (NCBI taxonomy): Eukaryota > Metazoa > Chordata > Mammalia > Monotremata > Tachyglossidae > Tachyglossus > Tachyglossus aculeatus. The sequence continues at coordinate 171,604,129 of NC_052067.1, forward strand.
GTACAGTGCTCTGCACACAGTAAGTGCTCAATAAATACGATTGATTGATTGATTGGACTAAGCACTTGGAAAATACAATTTGGCAACGTAAAGAGACGATCCCTACCCAACAACGGGCTCACAGTCTAGAAGGGGGGAGACAGACCACAAAACACAAGTAGGCATAAATAGCATCAATATCTACACTATAATATCTACATATCTACACTACAGTATCTACACTATACATCTGTTTACTTGTACACATCTATTCTATTTATTTTATTCTGTTAATATGTTTGGTTTTGTCCTCCGTCTCCCCCGTCTAGACTGTGAGCCCACTGTTGGGTAGGGACCGTCTCTAGATGTTGCCAACTTGGACTTCCCAAGCGCCTAGTCCGGTGCTCCGCACACAGTAAGCGCTCAATAAATACGATTGAATGAATGAATGTGTATATAGCTATAATTCTATTTATTCTGATGGTATGGACACCTGTCCACGTGTTTTGTGTTGTCTGTCTCCCCCTTCTAGACCGTGAGCCCGCTGTCGGGTAGGGACCGTCTCTAGATGTTGCCGACTTGGACTTCCCAAGCGCTTAGTCCAGTGCTCTGCACACAGTAAGCGCTCAATAAAGACGACTGAATGAGTGAATGAATGACTAAGCGCTTGGAAAATACAATTTGGCAACGTAAAGAGACGGTCCCTACCCAGCAACGGGCTCACAGTCTAGAAGGGGGGAGACGGACAACAAAACACACCAAGTAGACAGGCATCCATAGCATCAATATAAATAAATGGAATTATAGATACAGACACATCCCCGCCTTGAAAGCCTTATTGAAGGCCCACCTCCTCCCAGAGGCCTTCCCTGACTAACCCCCCCTTTTCCTCCTCTCCCTCTCCCTTCTGCGTCGCCCTGACTCGCTCCCTTTCTTCATCCCCCCCGTCCCCACCCCACCCCACTTAGGTCCAGATCTGTCATTTGTTGATTGGTATTGACGTCTGTCTCCCCTCCTCTAGACCGTAAGCTCTTTGTGGGCAGGAATCAATCAATCAATCAATCAATCAATCAACCGTATTTATTGAGCGCTTACTGTGTGCAGAGCACTGGACTAAGCGCTTGGGAAGTCCAAGTTGGCAACATATACAGTCCCTACCCAACAGTGGGCTCACAGTCTAGAAGGGGGAGACGGAGAACAAAACCAAACATACTAACAAAATAAAATAAATAGAATCAATCAATCAATCGTATTTATTGAGCGCTTACTGTGTGCAGAGCACTGGACTAAGCGCTTGGGAAGGACAGGTTGTTGCTGTTTATCGCTGTCCTCCACTTT